>NC_079492.1:24136934-24439965 GCF_020520425.1 Spinacia oleracea | reverse complement strand
TCTTCTTTCTTCTGTTTTCCCCCTAACCCTTCTATGTTTCTTATTAAAATGACATGTTTATTGCTTAACATGTTATGCCCCCCAACCCTGCTATATTTCTTATTAAAATGAAGCATCTTCTGTTAACTTTAGCATTTTGAAAATGAGATTATATCAGTGCTTGGTAAAATATTACAACAACCTTTAGAATGAAATTGAGATGTCTTTACCCAACTTGCAATCTTATGTAAGCTGAAATGAAAATCACTTTTTGTTGGAAAATCGGATATCATATCCAATGAAAGGAGCTAAGTGTGAGGTTTCTCATAAGCTTGGTCATGAATTGACATTAGCTTCTAATTAAATCTACTTACCAGGTGGTCATCAGGCTGCTGGCTGCTCTGAATTGCAACCTTAATCAGTAATCAGTGAGGAGATTATGAATTGCAACCTTAATAAGTAATCAGTGTGGTGTTTTTGTTAAGGATATGAAATCCTACATCAGGCAACAGATCAGTAGCAACAGCATATCAGAAGCAGCATATCGAAGAAGCAGTTGTGAAACTGATCTGCTGCTGCTTCTGATCTGCTGTTGCAGATCTGTTGTGAGCAGATCAAAACCAGCAATATATCATATCAACAGTTCTGAATCTGATATGTTCCTACTTATGATATGCTGCTGCTGCTACTTTCGATATGCTGTTCAAGCCCAATATTGTTGCTCACTCTATTAAATCTCTTTCTCGTTTTTCATAATCTACGTGCTCCAATTTGCTTTGCATTTGAATTTTGGTTAATAAAATAGACTGACTACTGGTTTTCTTGTTTTGTGAAGAATCTTTTCAATGTTGAAAATGATCCAGTCAAGAAAAAATATTTCTAAAAGTTGTGGGCAAAAGATTCAGGGATTTCAAGGCCAAGTTAGTGAGTGGTTGGATTACTAAAATGAGACAGAGAGTTTGAAATCAGGGAAGGTAAATGATTTCAATTGTTATATATTTTCATTAGTTGTTATTAGCTCAAAAACTTACATTTGTCTTGCATGCATTTTATTTGTGATACCAAGTGTGCACAACAAACGGGCAATACGGAGTGCGACTACTATGTGATGAAGTTCATGTACGATATAGTCACAAGATCTCGAAAAGGTACACATTATGCTATAACTGTATATAACCTGACTAAAAGTACGTGAGAACGAGTCTTAGAAACATTAAACTAAGTCTAATAAACATGTAGGGGTTTAAAATATTTATTTAGGTTCATTAGTTGAAAGTTGGAAGCGAAATAAGCCATTTTTGTCGAAATGTGACCTATAATAATCAAACAATCCTTACATGTGCATAATTTGACCGAAATGGGTGATAATGAGTCTTTGAAACATAAAACTAAGTGTGCTGAACATGGAAAGGCTTTAAAACACTTATTTAAGTTCATTAGTTGAAAGTTGGGACCGAAATTAGCCATTTTAGTCAAAACGTGACCGATAATGAACTAACGTAGCTTAAATGTGCATAGTTTCACCAAAATAGTGGGAATGAGTATTTAGAACATAAAACTAAGTGTATTAAACATGGAAAGACTTTAAAATACTCATTTAAGTTCATTAGTTGAAAGTTGGGACCGAAGTTATCCATTTTAGTCAAAACGTGACCGATAATGAACTAACGAAGCTTAAATGTACATAACTTCACCAAAATGGGTGAGAATGAGTCTTTGGAACATAAAACTAAGTTTATTAAACATGGAAAGACTTTTAAATACTCATTTAAGTTCATTAGTTGAAAGTTGGGACCGAAATTAGCCATTTTAGTCAAAATGTGACCGATAATGAACTAACGAGGTTTAAATGTGCATAACTTCACCAAAATGGGTGAGAATGAGTATTTGAAACATAAAACTAAGTTTATTAAAAATGGAAGGACTTTAAAATATTTATATAAGTTCATTAGATGAAAGTTGGGACCGAAATTAACCAATTTTATTATTATACGGTTCATTATTTCTTTTTTATGAACAAATTAAGTCTTAATTTATTGTACGATTCAATATTTATAATATAACTAAAGTTTATATATATTTTTTGATGGTCCATCTTTTTAAGGTATTCAATAATCCGAGGGAGCGGCCTTTCACCCTTGAGGAGATAGATGAAGTTCGAGAAATGTTGGAAAACTTCATAACCAGTGATTGTCTTTGATATTTTCTTGTACTGAATCTTAAATTATGGATGCTAGCTAGTTTTTCATATGATTGTAATGTAATCGACTTTTATATTTACAATTATATACTATTTAATTTAATTATCTATATAATTGGATACTTTTATATGACGTATGGAGGTTAATTAGTGGCGTGGTCCAATTGTAATATGTAGCAGGAAAATCGGTTATACAACAAATCTATCAAGTGCGGCTCATTTATAGGCCAAGTGCAGCTCATTTTTATGCTTGTGCTGCCCATTTCTATGTCAAGTACGGGCTCATTTTTAAAATTGGCAGCACCAAATATGTCTAGTGCGGGCTCATTTTCAAAATTGGCAGCACCAAATATATCAAGTGCGGGCTCATATTCTAAAATTGGCTGCACAAAATATGTCAAGTGCGGGCTCATTTTCCAAATTGGCAACATTTGAAACATCAAGTGCTGCCAATATTTTGGCAGCACTTGAGAAACATCAAGTGCGGGCAGTCCATGTGCTGCACATGTAAAAGCCCGCACTAAACCCCTTAAAATGAGCCCGCACTTGAGGTTTTTTCCTCTAGTGAGTAAATCTTTGGCTTCACAGTCGAGTATTATCTCAGCCTTTCTGACAAGGTGAACAAACTCTGCAACTGTTTCTTCTCTTGGATCACTTAGGTATAGTTGCTGGAAGCGACCAAACCCACTGTGCAGTGAATTGAGCAAGATAGAGACTGCCATCCTTTCGCTTATTGGTGTTCCTAGCAGACTTAGGCGATCAAAATATGAAAGCATAAGCTACACATGGAACCTTACTGGGACGCCTACCCTCTGTTTAGTGCGAAGGAGCTGAACGTGTGTTTCTTGGACCTCCATCCTAAAACACCTGTTAGGAGAACTAACCTTTAGACCAGACATTGATTCAATCAACTCATGGACATTTAGGTCCCTGTCCTGCGTGTTTCAACGACAGATATCCATCAGATTCTTGATGAGCGTAAAACGTTCGTAAGATACAAACCTTCTAGCCCATTCATCAGGGATATTGTTCAGCATGAGACTCGTAACCTTTTTGAGATCCGCATCTCAGGCGGCAAATCTTTCAGGGGTCATGTCTCTGGCATAGTAGCTTGGCATGGGATGTAACAGTACATACTCAAGTCCATTGAGTTTGACTACTTCAACTAGCTTAGCTTCCCATTCAAGAAAATTTGTTAGGTTCTGCTTGACCATAAGCTCAGAACCCATGATGATGTTTTGATTGTTGTTTGCCATAGTAAAACTACAATTGAAAAGAGTAAAGAAATAAATAACCATTCACAATTTTTCTTCATAAACCTTAAATTCTAGCAAACATGCATAATTTATCATTTATTAAGCATTTTATTCAAGTTATGTGTTCCGGCAGGTGTGAATAAAATGATTCCAAGATCCTTAAATCATTGAAGAATTAAGCACATTATGTATTTAGACTCAATTCTAAAATATTTTAGGTAAGCAAAGCCTTTGCTAATTGTCTAGAAACTACTCTTGGTTGATAGGTACGTCTAAGAACTTATTAGGTAAACCTATCTCATTTGCCACGACATAAAAGGACTCCTTACTTATATCGTTGAGTTTCACCAAAACTAACATGTACTCACAATTATTTGTGTACCTTACCCCTTTAGAATCATTAAGTAACACCTCGCTATGGCGGAAAACTATTACTAAGATTGATGTAAAGGTTTATCCAAGTAAATGTTATTTTGGCATGGCACCTTTTAACTCAATTTTAAAGCTTGGAACTTAAGGCTCTTACTATGTTGGTTAGATTTTAAGTGAACTAAAATCCTTAATCATGCAACATAATCAAGCCACAATCTCATGCATAATTAAGACATATTTAAAGCAATAAATAACTTAAACATGCATAAGATATAAATGTGATCTAGTATCGCCCGACTTCATCTTGAGGCTTCAACTTCAAAGTCCGTCTTGAAAATGGATTGGAAACTTCGTCTTGAATTCTCCATGGGAGGCGTCATTTTCTTCAAATAGGATAAGCTATAATTAAACTAATCACAACTATTTTATCGTACGCAGACCATATTTAAATTAAAAACTTTGGTGCATTAGACCAATTTTACATTCAAATTAATGGTACGTAGACCATATTTTCTATCCTATTTGTGCCATACTAGTCACTTTCAATAACCTGCAAAACAGTACATATACAATATATACCATTCACCCATTCATTATCATGAATGGCTCACATGGCTGGTTAGTAGAACATATTATGCATCACATAAACATTTGCAGCAATTAATCAAGGGTTCTAATAATCTACCAATTATTCAATCCTTATTAATTCTAATCAAGTTGTTTTAACCTTAAAGGAATGTAGACTTAATCAAGAGTTTATGACTAAAACGCTCCCACATAAACCAATAAATTTACATGCTTTTCTAATTTCAAACATAAAATTGTATTTCCTAGTCTAACCGGAAACATACAAATTTAATTAAAATTTAAAGCTCATTTAAATTTATAATTGAATCCTTTAATTTATTTTCAGTTGAATTAATAAATGAATTTAAATTTATTCAAGGTTTTAATTTTAGTAAATTAATTAGTATAAATTAGAATTTATAATAATTAGATTATTCAAAATTAAATTCCGAGAAAACAATTTAAATTACAAATTTTAAAGTTAATTAAAATCGTTTCCGAACTGAAAATTCAAAATTAAATTCAAAATGCATCAATCGTAACACAACGAGGCACTCGGGCTTGCGCCCAAGCCCCATCGAGTCATGAGGCAGCTGCGCCCCATCGACTGATCGCTCGGCATGCACGAGCAGGCCACACGCATCGCAACCATGCCAGGCCACGCTGCGCGCAGCCCGCATTGCTCAACGCTGCTGGTCTGCTCGCTGGGCGAGGCAGCGCGCGCTGTGGCGCAGCTCGCTTGCTGCCCACACGCGACTGCTCGCC
The DNA here is from genome assembly GCF_020520425.1 of Spinacia oleracea. Lineage (NCBI taxonomy): Eukaryota > Viridiplantae > Streptophyta > Magnoliopsida > Caryophyllales > Amaranthaceae > Spinacia > Spinacia oleracea. The sequence continues at coordinate 24,434,826 of NC_079492.1, read as the reverse complement.
TGGCACCTGCATTGCCCATCGCCCATTTCCCATCGAGTCACACACTCCCAGCTCCCTTGCTTCGCGCGCGCGCCTCTTGCTTGTTGCTCGTTGCATTCGTACCGCATGGGCGACAAGCTCCTTTGCTCCTCGTCGCATGCCCGCACTATACAACACCCCTTAAGGGTAACACGTAGCGTCCTTTGCTTTGTGCGTGCAACAATCATGAGCGAATTTCATAAAAATTAAAGATTTTTAATTCAAATTTATTGACAAATTAATAAAACATTTTAATTTCATAAATTTAGGGCGAAAAATCAAAAATTTATTTAATTAATTTCCGATTATCATGGACTCAAATCTAGGTCATAAAAATTTAAAATTTATCATAAATTAACAATTTTTATGGTGGTTTTTAATCATGGATACCTAATTAAATCGTTAATTAATTAAGAAATCAAATCAATTCTAAATTATTCGAATTTCAACAAATTAATTATAATTACAAATTAGGTTGTATAATTAACAAGCTTAGGCATTCAAATTTGTTAAACATATACAGTAGGTCAATCAAAAATTCATGATTTAACAACAAGAAGCGCAAATATATATTTTAACATCTTAAAATTACAAACTTTTGCGTTCGAAAAACTAAAACCTCCGAAAAGTCATAGTTAGGCTTCGAAATTGGGAATTCTGGGTTCGGCTGAAAAGTATTATTTTTGTCAAAATTTTAGAATGCCTTTTACATGCAGAATTGACACAAAAATCACTCGATTTCATTGAGTAACGAAGAAACTGCCGAAAAACTGCGTACATATAATTAAATAAACGCAAATTCGCAATTAATTACAATTACGAAAATTAGTCACCCCTTTTAATTCCTTGCAAATTTATAAAATTTAACCATGTTAAGAAATTATTATGGAATTAATTAGAGGCCCGTGATACCACTGTTAGGTTATGATATATATAACTGAATATAAATCATGCGGAAAAACCATTGAAGCCAGGATTCCAAATTAATTGCCACATAACAATTAGCATAATTTAGGATGCATACTCTTTGTAGCGTGCCCTCCTTTGTTGCGCCTGAACCAAACAAGAACAAGTCTTTAGGACTCCAAGTGTCGTCCCTCCGTAGAAAATCCACACCACGTCCGGATCCGCCTTAGGTTTAATTAACTAGAATCGCCCCTAAGGTACTATGTATTTTTGGTTATTATGAAGCAAATAAGTGACTGAATTTTATGCCTAAAATTCTTATGAATACTTTTAAAAACTCGTTATAAATTGTGAGCATTGATCACCTATTTATAGGGTATGGAAAAGGTATTGGAATCCTACTAGGAAACGAATTAATTAATCTGAATTTAATTAAAACTCTATTAATTAATTTATCTAGTAGACATAGGAATTTAATCTTTAAACGAATCCTACATGGTTTAGGTTTCGTACGCAAGCACACACGAGCATGACCCGCATGTGCGCAGGCCATGCCCGCGCATAAGCTAAGCCCACGCGTGCTGCCTTGTGCTCGCAGCCTAGGCGCGCGCTGGGCCTGGCCTTTGTGCTGGGCCTGGCGTGGCCTTGGGCTGCTGTGAGGCGCGCCAGGCCTGCTGGACGTGGGCCTGGCTTCGCGCTGGGCCTTCGTCTAGCAAGCTCGTCCGATGCTAATTCGTACGACGCGCTTCCGATTAATTTCCCGATTCTGGAATTCATTTCCGATACGAACAATATTTAACATTTCCGATTCCGGAATTAATTTCCGTTTCGAATGAATATTTAATATTTCTGTTTCCGGAATTATTTTCCGATTCCGATAATATTTCCGATTCCGACAATATTTCCGTTTCCGGCAATATTTCAGGTCCAGGCAATATTTCCATTTCCGATAATATTTTCCGATACGTACCATGTTTCCGTTTCCGGCAACATCTACGACTTGGATAATATTTATATTTCCGATACGATCCATATTTCCGTTTCCGGCAATATCATCGTTTCCGGAGTATTCATTATTTGCCTTTGACGATCTCAGCTCCCACTGAAACCAAGATCCGTCAATTCCGAATATCCATAGATGGAGTATTTAATGCCATTAAATACTTGATCCGTTTACGTACTATTTGTGTGAACCTACGAGTTCAGTCAAGAGTAAGCTGTGGATTAATATCATTAATCCACTTGAACTGAAGCGGCCTATAGCTAGGCATACATTTCACTTGATCTCACTGAATTATTAACTTGTAATACTGAACCGCATTAATTAGACATACCATTAAATGCATACTTGGACCAAGGGCATTATTTCCTTTAGAAACATATATCGACGCTTAAAACCGTCACTCCAGTATACAAAATAAACACGTGTAAACTTTTCACGCCTCAAATTTCCATAAACCTCGGTCTAAACTCCCACCTCCCACCTCCCACGAAACCCTCAACTACTCATCTGAAAACCAACTTGTGAACTCGCTGCTTCCTCTTCTTCACCACAACCGAATCGCTCCTTGGCTATGCCGAGGTTTTGAAGGGCTACCCATCAAATAATTAGGTATTTTTTTCAAAAAAAAAATCCCCCTTGACCTTTCCCCCTAATTTAATTTTAGGGTTTATAAGTTTCTTCATAATCTAATTTTTCCTTGAAGCTCAAACTATCGGCGGCATATAGGATTCAGGTTTATCTGCTTTGTTCTTTTATTGTTTATAGATTCTTTTAGTTTCAATTGCTTCTCAAATTTCGGATGCAAAAAAATTGAAGAGTCTAAATTTTGAGACATCGGCATAACGACACGTAATTCTGTTAATTACTCCGTAGTATTTACTGCTTTGATTGGTTTTGCCTGAATATTGATCAGTTTGCTTTAATTTTAGGACGAAAGTAGTGAAATTATTTGCTGATATTCGGGATTTAATCCAATTGGAAATAAATTTTGTTGTATAGAATTAGAATAAATTTTTTTCTTTAATTTGATGCAAATCATGCCATATTAGTAAAGATTGATGATATGAGAAGTTTATTCTGGGAGTCTGGGACTACTAGATATATACTCCAATATACTAGATTATTGATGCATATGCACCTAAAAGAAGTAATTACTCTTCATTGACTTGCATATGGCTAATAATCTTGGCATAGACCAATGGAAAATGGCCTTAAAAAGAAGAAATTTTACCGTATTCCCTTCAATTAAATATTGCCTCTCCCCCTCCTGCAAATTTCAATTAAATATACTAGATTCTTGTTTGAGTTTAGTGATTTGACTTTATTTTGGAACAGGGTCTCGAGAATTCAAGTTATGATACATACTTAGTATGAAGAATTCTGTTAAGATATTTGTCTCCCCTTTATTTTCATTTTATTGTCAGTGATACTAGAATAAAGTTTAGTAGATGCCATTAGAATTTGGTTTACAACTGCTACTTCCTTTCGGGAATCATAGGCTTAGAACTCCTTACCTAGAGATGTTAGTCTTTTTTTTTATTTTTTTATTAATGAGTGGGGTTTATTAGAATTGGTATAAGTTTAAAGAATCTAAAATACTAATTTTTCCCCCAAATTCAAAAAAATGCTACTAATTTAATACTCTGATTTCTTTTTAATATCTATTTGAGCAGATTGTAAATTGTTGCAGTACAATAACCCTCGAGGATTATTTTCTCTTGAGTGTTGACGTCTATAGGGTAAGTGTTTTCGAGCTTAATGACTTTTCTTCAAGTTATGATGCATACTTAGTTTGAAGTAATTTGTTCATATATCTTTCTCCCCTTTATTTTTCATTGTGTATTGTTAGTGATGATAGAATAAAGTTTATTGGATGCCATTAAAACTTGGCTCATATCTATGAGTTTCTTTCCGCTATCATAGGCTTAAATGTAATAACTTCTTACCTACTTGCCTAGAGATGTTAGTCTAAGTTTATTTTTTAAATGTTTGGGTTTACTGATGTTGGATCATCAAGGATGATATTTTAATTATTTTTCATTTTTTTGATATGGCTTATCTGTAAGTGAATGAAGTCCACATTTGTTGGTTTGGTTTCTAAATAATTTTTAATATTATCAAGAAACTTTTCATTCATATCCAGGAGAAAATAAAAGCTCCGGCCATCTATTATTTGTCATATTAAGGGAAAGAAAAAGAGTGCGGCAAGAAATTTTAAAAATTATTTTGATTTATGGCATTTCTGGTGCTTTTCTATATTATCCTTAAATGTTGCTAAGTGTCGTCGACTCTTTTGTCATCTAAAAAGGGGAAAATATTGCAACTGTGAATGGAGTAATCTGTTAACTTGTTAAGTGTAAGGACAAGGAATCCTCTCAATATTGATAATGACTAGAGTTAAGGTGAGCATGGTTTTGCATGTTGTTTGGGATGGGATGACCATGGCTCAACATAGTTTTGTGATCATCCACCTTTAATCATCAGGATATCTCCCAGTGACTTGTTCATTTAATTTTGATGAGTAATATTTTACGTATACCAAAAAGATAAAGGATTACCTCGAGCTATCATGTTACAGTTCGTCTACAAATCAAAAAAAAGTGCTTCCCAGAATATAGCACTTGATTCCACCTATAAAATAGCCTCAACATTCAAAAATATAAATAAGTCTTCGAGTTTTTTCTCAACTTTTCATCAAATAGAAAATAAACTGAAATATTTGGACGAAGTTTAACTGGAATCACCAAATTCCTACGTGCTGCTAAAATGCAATCCTATATCTGAAATCTTTCTGCGGCAACTACTGGACTGTTGAATCATAATAATTGCAGATTGTCATAGGAAAAGGTCTTTAAATGTTCCATTGAAGCTTCTGAGGAATTTCTTTGACTGACTGCATGGTTGTGTTTGGCAAGCACTTCTATGCTGATATTCTTTTCCTTCTATTACTTGAGGACTTGTGGTGCTCCTGGCTCTACATTTATTTATTACTTTATTTCTCTTAAGGATTTTAAAAAGAAAAAAATAAAGGTAGATGTTTTGTTTAATTTGATATTATCTGGTTTTGTAGGAAAATGAAATTATATCTTTTGAGATCGGTAACACTTGAAAAGTTAAAAGAGTATAATCTCTCTCTTCTTCTTTTGCCAAAAATTTCAAATGATATTTGACAGGAAATTGAAAAGGGTTATGCTCACTATATGGAAAAAAATAAATGAACATTAGATTTTTATAAAATGGTATCCTTTCACACGACAAGTCAACCCATGCCCCTGTACAAGTCAAATGATATTTGACAGGAAATTGAAAAGGGTTATGCTCACTATATGGAAAAAAATAAATGAACATTAGATTTTTATAAAATGGTATCCTTTCACACGACAAGTCAACCCATGCCCCTGTAAAAGGATAAATCCTAACTATAGACACCCATGGATCTTGCAGTTGTTGGGATCTAGAAAGGAGCAAAACCTCATGTTCTATTAGTTAGTTATGCTTGAATAAGTAGTCTTGGCTTTCTTGCATCAATAATCTAATATTGTTAATGATGTATGCGCAGTTACTGGGAAGAAGTATTGATTTGAGATGCCTGATCTCACAACGTATGAACAAGGCATTCAGAGAGAATCTGAAATTTTTGTTTGATCGTTTTGAGTCCCAAGATATATGTGCTATCGTGGTGAGTGTCTGAATTGTTCTTTGCTTCTGTCTTTTGTGGATAATGTGCCATCAAAACTTATTTTTATACAGAGTAGTAATGTAAGAAATGTTGCTGCAGCCTATCAGCCATACTGTGTATTTGATTATCTGCAGAATAACTGTAGAAATGTCTGAAATGCAACTGATTAGTAAAGTAGACTTTCAAACACTTTGTGATAGCTATAGGTAATAAGTTTGCTAAACAAGTATAGGAAAAAAAGAATTGGTCAGTAAAGGCTAGGCTGCTCTAGTGAGTTGTAGTTTACAAGCAAATGATACAATGCTTGTTTTCTGTTGGAGACAAACCTTTGAGTGGAGCGATTTCCTTTAAAACCATTTACTCTCTCAAGAACTTACAGTACGTGGTGTCTCCTGCTTCCTATGTGAATTTTGATTTTAGATTCATGATCCCCAGCTGAGGCCTCTGGCCATATACTCTCACGAATTATTGGACATGGATTGAGGGTCATATCTTTTGTTGCCTTATTTTGTTTGGCACAACGTCATAGAAGGACTTTTTAAATGACGAATGAAAGTAACCAAGGCTGATGCACAATTTGTGAACTTGGATTATAACCTAGACGATATACAACTAATCTTGTACAATCTTCATTTTTTTTGTGAGCGTTTTAAAATCACATTTGCCCCGTAGTTTGACCAGTAGTAATAGTGAAGATGTGAGTTATTCATCCTACCTACTTTGTATTGTATCATTTGTACCACTCACAACACCCATCAGACGATTAAGGTTGTTGCCTAGCATGAGCATAGCAATGTTTGTCGGACTTTAGTGCTAAATTAGCTGCAAACAGAACCTAAACTGTTTGATCAAGGCTGAGAATGGATTTTGGCGCATATGTGGTCTGAATTGAAGATGCGGGTCTGTTCTTTTGGATGTATTCTAAACGGTAAGAGAAATGTTGGGAAATGTCTTAAAAATGGTTGCAGGTTAAAACAAAGTACATAGAGTAGCAATTAGAATAAGCTGATAAGATATTTCATCTTTATGAGAAGTTCTTTTTAGTTTTATCCAGGTTTGGAAAATCATTTTTGAAGAGCTAACATGATGCTATGTGGGATATTATCCTCGTGCTTAACTTTAAAGCTGATAGAAAATGTTGAGAACTTAATTGTAGATGACAAAATAAACATGAAAAGCTAATATCAACATATATAATTGAAATGCATCTGAAGTGAGAGATACGTTGAAATAGTGAAGGGTGAACTTGAAGAACTCGAAAGCCTTAACACCATTAGTATTGGCTGCAAACAAGCGGCCAAGGACATTCTCAACAAATTTAGCAGAAAGGTTAGAAGGAGGAATATGGTGAAAAAGGATAGGCTGAAGTGGTGCATCGGGAACACATGGTCACTTATAATTTGAGTGATTCAAATGACTATTGTTGTTAATTTTCCTTTGATTTAAAAATGTGTTCATCATGCTTTGTATATATATATATTTGACATATTAAATTTTCTTTGCAGATTATTGATGATTCAAGTGGTAATGGTAAAATATAGATCAAGATTAACAAGTTATGTTGAAGCAGCTAACATAGCAATAGGTTTACTTGGTAATTAGTTCGGTTTCCTTGGTATTTAGTTTTGGACTATCTTATAGAAAAAATGATGTTATAAAGTTGTTTTTGTTATAACATATTGCTTTTACTTCAGTTTGACTAGACTCTGCAAATTAATCCAATGTATGGATGATTGTTATCACTTTTTATAAATTAATCAAAGCACGACGTTACGTTGTTTTATGATAATGTAGTAAATTGATACTTGTATTTGATTACCATCATCTATGGTCAATATATATTTTTATAGATAATTCATGATTTTAGATTAATTCACAATATATATATACATATATATATATATATATATATATATATATAGGGTCACTCTCCAATGAGAAGATTATTATAATGAGAAGAATGAGAAGAGATCACGACCGTGCACTAAGAGATAATCCGACGGATGACGCGATGACCGTGCAACAACAGCATCAAGTCATTAAAAGCAGAAAAAACAAAACAAAAATCAGACCCACCCCCACCTTTTCTCTCTCCTCCAATTTATACCTCCACAACCTTCTTCTTCTTTCAATGGCAGCAATAATTAATCTTCTCCACACCATCTTTCACTCTCCTCAAACACACTAAAACTCTAAAACTCTAGCAATAATAATTTCATCTTATGATGAAAATCTTCTTCTAAATTTTTTATTGTTGGAGAGAAATTGGATGAATATCATCTTTTGAATTGCAAAAGTAGCCTTTCAAAATTATTGAATCAATTACAACTTGATTGCGAAATCGAATTAATTAGTAAAATTTGATTGTGAAATTGAATACATACGAAATTTTAGGTTTGATGTCGTCAATTTTCATCTAATGTTTCAATCATAAAAAATAATAACTAACAAATAATCAAAATACGCTAATTCGAATTTTAAAAACTACAGCATACAATCATAAAAAATACGAGGGAAAGAGAAATTCATTAGCATAATAACTAACAAATAATCAAAATACGCTAATTCGAAGAAAAGAAAACCTAATTCATAAACCTCAATCGAAAAATTAGAAGAAAGAAAAACGAACCAGGACAAAACTTCAATCGAAAAACAAAAGAAATAAAAATCAAATACCTAACATGGAAAATCGAAGATCAATCAAAGCAACTGGGCAATAGATCTCCAAAATTGGGGGATGATAGATGGCTTGCTGAATCGCAGGAGAGGAGAAAATAAAAATAAAAGAAATCTCACAAATTGTAGCAGAGGAGACGACACGTGAAAGATGGCAGCGTGACAGATAGTGGCGGCTCGGTGGTTGCAGCAGGTGGTGGTGACGGTGAGGAGAGAGAATCACGAAGGAGAGCAAATACGGAGGAGAGAGAAGAGCTGAGGTAACTCGCGAGGAGAGAGAAAGTACTTGTTTTCTTTTTCAAAATTTACTCGATTTTTTTTGCAATATTTACAAGTCTGCCATTACTAAACGCGCTAGGTAGATGTGTAGGAGCCGTTAGATTTGATCTTAGAGAACGCATGAGATCGCTTCTCATTCTTCTCATTCTTAGCTCCCTTCTCATTTGAGTGTGTGTATATATATATATATATATATATATATATATATATATATATATATATATATATATATATATATATATGACCAGGTTCTGTTGAGAACCTCACTTAAAATGAGAACTACCTTATAATGAGAACCTATAGAAACCGTTAGATCTAGATCAAACATACGGACGAGATTCGATATCGCATCTCACCATCCCTGTTGCTCCAACGAAATCAAATCGCAGACATCTCTATCAACTTCCAAAATAATAGCGTGTTTCTCTCTCTACTCCCAAAACACTCTACACTCTTCGATTTTCGAAAAACTGGATATATCTTCAACGTAAAGCTGCAATTACACTCGAATGTTGGAGTTCGTTGTTTAATGTCAGCAATTCGATGTATGCTTAAGAAAAATTCAGAGGTATTACTCACGATTTCTTAAGTTTTGTGGTAGTTTATTTTTTTTTGCTATATTGAGTCTAAATTCAACAACAGCCGTTGCAAGTGATTTTTTATGTTTTTTTTGCGTAATTATTACTTTTTTGGTGAATTTTGGATTTCCTATTTGTGCAAAACTCCATAGATCTTGTGAACGAATTTTGAATGAATTCTTAAGAATATTATCGCATTTGAATTTTGTGTGATATTTTAGCATTGTTAGTGTTTTTGCTACTAATTGTGTGTGAATCTTCAGATAGATTGTGACGAATTTGGTCAAATTTCTGCGGATCTTAGATATTCTAATTTGCGGACTAAATTATTTGAATTTGGAGAAAAATAGCAAATTGATTTTTAGCTCAAAGCCTAGCAAATTACTTAATTCATTGATTCTATGATGCTCATCTTATGTTTTAGAGATTGAAGGAAATATTGAATTAAATGATCCAAAAGTAAAGCAAAAATTGAAAAATGTAAATAGCAATGATCCAAAAGTAAAAAAATTATCGACAGGTTCTGGTTGGTGGGCACTGTAGTCTGTAGGTGACTTGAAGCAAGTTGATCAGGTCAAATTTGTGCTATTAGTTTCGATTTCAGTTAAGCTGCTTGTTGGTTGTTGACCTGGTTGTGCACAGTCTGTTGTTGGTCTGCAATGGTTGTTGAGCTGTTGTAGCTTGCTATTTTGTTTTGCAGGGGTCTGCGTCATGTTTGGATAGAAGTTTGTTGTTGGTATGGGTGGTCTGCTTCCAGTGTTGAGTTGTGTTCCTGCTGGGCAGCTGATATGGTCTTTATAACCGCTGTCCACAGTGATATGTGTGTGTGTGTATGTGTATATGTGTGTTTTATTGCTATGACAGTCGTCTGTGTTTTAGTTGGGGTTTGTGTTTAATTTTTCTGCAGTTGTGTGTGTTATTGCTAGAAATCCTCAATGCACATCTGCTTCCAAGTTTGTTGGTATACCTAAACTTAGTCGCCAGAGATTCGAATTTCAGGGCGTTGAGATTTTGTTTATGAGATTTACTTTTAAATTAACTTCCTTTACTTTTCTTAGGTATTTATCTACTTTTGGAAATGTGATGCAACTTGAGATTTTGGTTTATGAGAATTACCTTAAATAAGTAAATCAATTAGACTATTAAGTATTGAAGAGAAAATCTGGCCAAAAGTATGATGTTTGGATTCTTGGTGTCAAAAGTAAACTACCTCTTTGTAAAAGTAAATTACACCTCTCTAAAAGTAAATCTACATATTTAGAAAATTTGATGAGTTCAATTTCGTTGTAAGGTTCCATTAGTATATGCAAACGTAGGTGAATTCTTGATCAGTATCACAGACTTCCCTACACAACTAGAGCAGGCCAGTAATCCTATGAAAACATCTCAATAGTGCATTCTGGCTATTCGAACTCACCTCTGACTGACTGCTAGAAGTCCGAGACCGAACTTTCAGCTTATTGTTCTAGTTAACCCTGCAACCTTTTGATCATCAGTAAGCTCTTCATCATGGCTATGTTCTTGTTTCAACTGTTGGAACTTTCCACTTGTTGATCTTGTTGAGAAGTTATCACTCTCCTGATCTATTATGCCACTGCTGATGTGCTTATCAGCAGTAAAGACAACGATCTCTCCATCCTCTACCTTCTTCACAACAGTCTACGAAACATATTAGGATTTCCCCACAAGAGTCTTGTCTTTCCAGTAGTTTATGTCATCTATGAATTAATTGACTTTTATATTAGTTCCATTTACTTTTCGGAGTTATTTATTTACTTTTGAAAATGTGATGCAACTTGAGATTCTGTTGTTTATGAGGTTTACTTTTAAATTAGTTTCATTTACTTTTCTTAGTTATTTATCTACTTTTGAAAATGTGATGCAACTTGAGATGTTTTGTAAAAACCTATTAGCTCAACTGGTAGAGCACTATGCAGTTGCATAGGGGATGTAGGTTCAATTCCTATATAGGTTGTCTCTAAGACTAAACTTAAAAAAAATAACTCAAAAGTAAATACAAGAAACTAAAAAGTAAATCAAAATACCTCAAAAGTAAATCATAATAACTAAAAAGTAAATCAAACTAACTAAGAAGTAAATCAAAATACCTCAAAAGTAAATCATAATAACTAAAAAGTAAATCAAAATGGTTAGATGCGGCAATTGCTATGATCGAGCAAAGAAACTCCAAGTCATTAACTTTCATCATCAATCTACAAGCTGATCCAAATTATAAGAAACAAGTATATGCTCAGAGGTCAAAGTAAAGGTTTTTGGATTAAAAGTAAGTAAAACAATACAAAAACTAAATAATATAAGTAGAAAACTAATTAGCCAAAACATAATAATTAAAATGTAAAAAGTAGACCAAACTTCTTATATGGAAAGATCCCTAGGGAAATTTCATCTCTGACAAACCTTCAAGGTATTGTACTGGATGATAACAAGTTCAGTGGTGAAATCCCTGTTATACTGGGTTCATTTCCTGCTCTGAATGCTCTGGGTTTGATCAACAACTCTTTCGATGGTCGTTACCAAATAGTTTGGGTAAATTGAGTGGTCTCAGAGTTCTGACACATGCAAATAATAAGTTTCCTGGAGAAGTACCTGATCTTAGGGGACCGAAGAACCTTGAAAAGCTCAACCTGGAGAGTAACTCACTTGGACCTGATTTCTCTCATCTTGAGAACAAATTGGTGTTACTGATCTTAAGAAATAATAAGTTTAGATCAAGTATTCCTGCTTAAATTGAGTCATATTATCAGCTCAAAAACCTGGACATTTCTTCAAATAAATTTATGGGGTCGTTTCCTATGTCGTTGTTATCCATGCCCTTGATTAACTATTTGAACATAGCAGGAAACAAGTTAACTGGAACTCTGTATAGAAAAATGTCATGCAATTATGCACTTAAATTTGTGGACTTGTCATCCAGGTGACTTGCCTGACTGCCTTGAATCAAAGTCCATCAAATTGTTATAGGATTAAGAGGAACATAAAAAATCAAAAGTAAATAATATTAAACTCAAACGTAAATTTAAAAATTTCAAAAGTAAATTAATAAAAACTCAAAAGTATATGTACAACATAGAAACTCCGAGTATTGGAGTAATGGAGGCCAAATTAAAGGTTTTCAAACTAAAAATAAACAAACAATACAAAAAGTAAAGATTAACCTACGTGGGATTCGAACCCACATCGTTTGCTCTTTTGCAAAATGCTCTTCCAATTGAGCTAGTAGGATATTATCTAAAGATAGACTCGGGGGAATGAGAAAGCATTCACATATTTTTCCTTTTGTGCAATTTAAAAGTATATAGAAAACCCTTTAAAGTAAATAGAAGCGATTAAAAAGTAAAGATCATCAAAAAGGAGAATTTATTATATGCACTATAACCTGCCATCTCAGTAGCAAACGTATTGCAGACTACTCTTAACACTGCACTAATCTACTAAACATCAACCCAGAAGAAACACCTTACTTTTAACAACATCAGTGTAGTAGAAGATGGACAATACTGCCATCCAGAACCCAACTAAGCAGGCCAACAACACCAAAAGAAAAAAAAACCAGACCACCAAATTGAGAACAAGCCAGATAACAACTGACCACACCAACTGAAACACTACAAGTTGATGATACTGCTTCATCAGCCTCTCTAGGAAAGAAACAGATGCTAGATCATACCCATCATGGCTTTTGAATGTGAGATTTCAAAATCCAGCTGAAGTCAAGGCTTGTGCAGATTTCTCCCCAAATTTATATGCAACAACTTCATCAGCTGCAAGAACAAATGGTGATGTTAGAATTATCCATCAACATTGTCCGAGTTAGTTGAGTATTTGATGTTTTACACCAAGTTTTCCGTATTCTCTGAATTGTTCTGATGTTCTATGACAATAGCATGAATCTAGGAGAAAAGGTACATGAGGAGTTACATTTTCCATGACAGGTGAAAATAGGAAAGGACGCGACCCTCCTTGCAGCATGATGTGAACCTCCCATCTTGTTCCTCAAGTTCCTGCAACAATGAACATAAAGTATTATTAGCATTAAGAAGAAAAAAGCATCCTAATGACATGTTCTATAATGTACATGAGAGTGTAATTTACTCCATATTTCATAAACAGGAAATCATTAATACCTTGCACTTGGAAGCCAACAACAAAGTCCAACTATTGCCCTCAAATTAATCGGATAGAAGTTTCCATTAGGTATTTCCCAACAGCGAAACAGGATGCTGAGTAGAGCCCAATAGCAGCACCCATACTAAATCCTCAAATACTTAACTGTTTTAATTAAAAAAAAGACAAGGAAATAATCAGATTTGTTTTGAATTTTGGTTGGTTTTTTGTCTAATTATAACACAAAGCATTTGGGTAATCTCGGTTATTAACATAAACAGTAGCAGCATAGGAGAAGCTGAACATGCAATAATGTATCCCCAACACAACCAAGCAAGCCAACAACACCTAACCAACTAAGCAACAATTTTGAATGGCAATTGGCTTCAGCCTATAGGCAATCCAAATCGAAGAAGTATTGCTTAATAATAGAGTGAGGAGAGAGTAGAGCTAGGGAACAAGATGCCAAAGTCATTCTAAACACAGAAAAATAATCTCATTTCTCTTTCACTGTCATAATTATAACAAACCAAAAACAGGATCCTGTTAACTTTCAAGCCAATGTAAAAGGTAATCTTTGGATTGAACCTTAACAGTAAAGCTTAAATACATAGGGACATAGAAAAACACACAAAATTGAAGTACTACCACTAACAGTGAGACAAGAAGCAGAAAAGAGAAAGGTAACCAAGTAAGCAAATATGTGAATACTCACGCTATATTGCACCATAGAGCACGAATTTTTTAACATTTGGCTTGTTAAGTATAACCCTAAATTGGAAGATTGAATCGAATGAACTCTATTCAAGGAAACTACAAATTCCACGGAATCAATTGAATTCCAACACATAAACCTAATTCCACAAAATCAATAGAAAACCCCAAATTCGTAGCTGCATTCGTACTAACAAGACCCCCCAAGACTAAATATATTCCACTTTTCCCATGTACTATATTATCTTTCACATGTACTTTATTCTCTTTCACATTTAACCATTACTTTGACTCTTAGTACTTTATTCTCCAAATGAGTACATGTGCGGCATGTGCGGCACATTTTTTTAGGGAGTAAAAATGTAAATGTGTCATTGGATAAGTGAGAAATTGATATAATATTAATAAAGTTTACATTTTTAGAAACGTTGCAAGTAATCCGAGACGGTCTTATAAGTAAAGCGTTTCGAGTATTTCGAGACGAAGGGAGTACTCCGTATGATCTTTGGAAAAAAAAAGGCAAATCTTAATTTATTTACATACGACCCTTTACATATTTACAAACTTTTAGGAAGGACGGTCTAACTGTTAGACCACTTTTATTCACTAGAACCAATTAGTTATGTACTTTAACTAATTAGCTAACCACTGAAACCAATTAGTTAAGTCTGAAATTCAAATAGTTAAGCAACGAAACCAATTATTTATGCAACCGAACCAATCAGTTAAGCACTGAACCAATTAGTTAAACAATGAAACTGATTAGTTAAGCAATGAGATCAATTAGTTAAGATTTTATGAGTTTTAGTTAATAATAAATTTGTTAAAAAATGCGTAGTAATAACTATTCGACTCATATATTTAACTATTTGTATTTATACCTTGACTATTTTGTTATTCAATTAGTTATGATTTTATTACTTTTAGTTATGTTTTACACTAGTTTAATTAGTACCAAAAAAGTGGTCTAACCATTAGGAGGTCTTACATAAAAGCTTTTATACATATTTCATCTAAGTTGTTTTGCAACAATATTTTGTATCTGATTAGGAAAGATAAATAGTTAATCACGAGTACGTGTTACTGACAAAATGTTAAGCTCTGAAAAAGTTTTAAAACATCACATTCGACTGTTCCACGATGAAAAGAAAAACAGATACTCCCTCCGTCTCATAATTATCTTCCTGTTTGACCAAAAACACGGATTTTAAGAAAAGTGGAATATAGTACATGAAAAAGTGGAATAAAGTACAAATGATGATTGAGTTGTATGGAAAAGTGGAATAAAGTACATGTGAAAGAGAATATAGTACATGGAAAAAGTGGAATATAGTTAGTACCGCACGGGCTACGAATTTGTACCGCACGTAAATGTGAAAGAGAATAAAGTACATGCGGCATACATGTGAAATAGAATATAGTACATGCGGCATACATAGCGACGAACTACAATGTGCCGCATGTGCGGCATACATGTGAAATAAAATATAGTACATGCGGCATACATAGCAACGAACTACAATGTGCCGCATTTGGGGTTCGGCGCTTTAACCATACATATTCTATGCCGCATAGCTCGTTGCTCGCTGCATTCGTACCGCACGGGCGACGAGCTCGTGCATGGTGCGATATTTCCGGAACGGAGGAAGTATATATATATATACATATATATATATATATATACATATACATATATATATATATACATATATATATATACATATACATATATATATATACATATATATATATATATATATATATATATATATATATGATGCAAATTGTGACGCTCCAAAGGGTCTAAATTATTTTGGAGGGAATTAGGAGAACTCGCACGAAAATAAACATATAGGGACTCTAATAAGAGTCTATATATATACATATATATATATATATATATATATATATATATATATATACATATACATATATATATATACATATATATATATACATATACATATATATATATACATATATATATATATATATATATATATATATATATATGATGCAAATTGTGACGCTCCAAAGGGTCTAAATTATTTTGGAGGGAATTAGGAGAACTCGCACGAAAATAAACATATAGGGACTCTAATAAGAGTCTATATATTTCGGGTCTCTAAAGCGTCTCTATATGGTTTATAGTGGCGGAGAAATGTGTCTATAAGCGTGCAAATAGTGACGCTTTTTGCAGTCTAAATATTGCGACTGTCTATAGAGTCCCTATATCCCAAATAGTGGCGGTGAAATGCATCGATATTTTGCAAATTGTGACGCTCTAAAGCGTCCGTAAATAGCGGCAATGAAAACAGCGACCCTCTGCCAAAGCGTCGCTATGTGAAATTGCGACACAATTTTCCGTCGCAATTCGACCCAAAAAGCGTCACAATTGCCGCATTTTTTTAGTGGATTTAAATCCATGAAAATAAACTTGATCGGAAATTATTTTGAATAATAAATTTTCGAATTTTCTCCCTAAATTTAAGAAATTAATATGATTTATTAATTCGTCTATAAATTTAAATAATAAAGTTTTGATTTTTATAAAATCCGTTCACGAATCTTGCACGCACAAAGCAATGGACGCCAAGTGTTACCGTTTAGGGGTGTTGTATAAAGCCTATCCCCCTCAACATTTCTATCTTCAAAGATCATCATAAGTCCCAATTAAATATTCTTACCATAGTGCGTACCTTGCATTTCAATTTCCGTTAGAAATATAACCACAAGCAAGGATAATATATGATTACTCAAAAGCACACATGGTTTAGAAATCATAAAACAATTTGTTCTTGGTTAAACAAATTAAATTTGAGGGGACACTTTTGTATAACTCTATTTTACAAAAATTAAAGTATGATCCTCAAGATCAACATAGCATCTCTTAGTTAAAGTACTTCATCAATATCAACCTCTATAATTCGCATCGAAAACTTCAAAGTAACATACCTTGAAAACAATGCAAATGAAGACCGCTATACCTTATCCATGGTACTTTGGGAAAAATGAAGTAAACACACGTTCACTATAAAAATTGTGAAAATAAAAACAAGTCAATTATTTCACAGAAATTTCACAAATACTTGCTATGTCAAAATACCAACAATACATATCATTATCATAGTGGAAAACATATTAGTATACAGTACCTAAATCACTTTTAGGTCCTTTTAAAGGTTGGTGCTAAATAGTACATTCCACACACCCACAAATGATATGATTTTATATTTCACAAAACTTCTCAAAATTTTAAGAAAATGGCTTACTATATATGAAAACCAAACATTTGTTTTCATATATTACTCAAAATCATTTAATTAAATAACACCTTCAACTTTCAAGGGAGAAGACTTGGAATTTAATGAAGGTTTGAAACTCAATATTCAACATGTGATGTAAAACTAATTGGAGCACATCACCAACATATAGAGTAAAACAACCAAATATATTATCAACTTGGAAAACTAAGAATTGAAATTCTCCACACAAGTCATTACTCAAAAAACTATGAGAATTAAAATTCTACACAATCAATATGCATCAAGATATTGATAAGGTACATGTACCATTACAAAGGTGATAACCTCAATACAAATAATGAATTCCATAAACACATAATTCTTATCCTCAAACATGGGAACTCACAACTCATGGTTTTACCACTTAGAAAAATCACTTTACATACCTTTGGTAAAAAGAGCATGCAATATAGAAATGAAAGCCAAATCGCCAAAAATCTAAGTGACATAAAACTTGTTCCCAAAATAAGAATCACAAAACCTTAATCCCTTAATTTGATAAGGTTCTCCCAAAAACCAAGTATGGCCTTGAAACTCCTAATAACCATCCAGTGAATAGTCAACAAAACCTTTCAAGAAAACATCTAGATATCCACATTCCTTAGGTAGGTTGCGAAACTCTTAAGTAAGCTTAACTTACTCCTAATAGTTCCCTCTCAAAGGTTAACGGCAAAAAGTCTCCTTTGACGAATTAAGGTCTTACTCATAGGAATCGAAAACACAACCCAAATTCAAGGCATACATAAAAACGTCTTTTAGCATAACGGGCAATCCTCATGCTTTGAAAACTCTAACTTCAAGTCTCTTTTAAATTCAACTTGTTCACTACTAGAAAAAGAATTGGAAGAAAATAGAACAATCAAACAAGAGACGCTTTAATCCCAACGTGCATAGCCAAACAATTAAATTCATCATGCACAAACATGCTAAAAGAAAATTACCATTAAAATGAGACTACTCAAATAAAATAAATACCAAGACTCATCAATAAGAGGACACCCAAAAAGTCATGGATTTAAACGCAAAATAAAATGAGTACCCTCAAAAAATACAAGGACCGAAAAACTAGTCCAACATTGAAATATTAGGCACTTCCCACATAGAGGACTTAAAGTCTCAATTGCATGACGCCTAAATTTTAAAACTTCGGAAACGAGGACTTGGACTTACAATCACTTTCCAAAAAACAACGGGGTCTAAAGGTTTCCCAAGAGAAACCCTCAAGATACATGAGCATACAAAATACAAACCCCACATGGAAATAATAAGCCCAAAAGTAAAGATTATAAAATGATCACTCAACAAGGTTAAACTATTGAGAAATACCATAATAAAGTTATGTACTCAACAATTCCCATAAAACCATTTAAAGATCAATCAATCCTTTAAACTCAAGTCTCAAAACTTTTGGCCAACTTTAATGAAATTTCAACACCAACACAAAGTGAGAATAAAAAGTCTATTTAGTCTCAACCATAGAAAATTCATTAAACAACACCATACCAATCATGACAAGATTGATGGTCCAATTTCCAAAAGTGCAGTGAATCGAATAATCAGGTATACATCCAAGGAAAATATTACAAGTAAAACCTCACTCAACATATTCCAAGGAAAAGGGTTCAACATTGTTTGCTTCCACAAACTCAAACACTTATGTTCTAGGGGGTCATCACAAGCTTATGATAACTTGCTCAAATGAGTACACAAAAAACTCCAAGGAATTAAATATGCATATTTCCAACAATGCATAAGAAACCATTAACTATGAAGTTACATACCCAATATTCATGGTAATAAACAATAACTTGGAATCATACATATAAACCAATATTACTATGACAAGTTAGCGCTTGAAATGACAACGTACAAGGCTAATAATCTAATCACCATTAGAATAAAACTACTTACTAAATACCCTTAGTAAAGCAAGTACACAAAGTCACAAGCCCAAAATTCCTCTACCAAGGAAAATATGACAATGCACAAATAATTCACAATAGTCTTTAAAAGACTAAAAACATAACTCTAATAAAACTAAGGTCTCCTCATGAAATTAAACATGCATGAAACCAAAGTAAACTATAGAGTGCAATAACATGTTCATACACCATAAATAATTCAAATACTCTACTTTCTAGTAATCATTCCAACAAACATCATTTGAAAATATAAAAATCAATTTTAATATTGTCATCTTCACAAAATATAATTTGTTGAAATGGCTATTAGAAATGAACAACTTAGAATAATATCTTATTAAAAGAAGTAGTTTAGAATGAACCTCCCTTGATACTAAATCAAGTATTTGTATTGTAAGACATTCCAAAATCTTCAATCAATCCTCCATCACGATATCATGACCACCATTCATCAATCATCTTCTCCAAGACATTGCTTTTGACTTTTCTTATCCAGAAAAATCAGGTTTGTTGTGGTAGTTGTAGCTGTAGATTAAGATCATAAATTGACAATCCGACCGTTGAAAATGAATCCCAAGATGTCTCGAATATTGTGTAGAAATATCAGGACAATCGCACCACGGATGACCCTCGATCGGGGTCAATCTTTGAGACTGCTCCCAGAAAAACGTGAATGAAAAATATCTTTGGAAATCCTCTAAATTCCCTTTATCTTTCACTCAAACTCACTAATAAAAATTTCCTCACAAATCATATGAAGTATTTAGCCAATGAAATATATCTCGTTTTCAAATTGTTGTAATAATTGGGTTTTCAAGGCAAAATACTAGAATAAGAATAAGAACGTGTTTAGGAAATCGTTGCGCAGTGGTAACCAAACCACTGCCTTGAAAACGAGATTCGGTGCAACTGGGGTGCACAATTGTATTCACCGATTCGTTCCCTAAGGTTTACACAACCCTCATCACACAAAGGCACTTTTGGGTGATGAGATGGAGCCACATAAACTTATGCCCAAAAGAAGAGAAATAGATGACAAGTATGAACATTTCTTATGTTAGTTTTCCAAGAATGAAAGAACATATATATATATATATATATATATATATATATATATATATATATATATATATATATATATATATATATATATATATATATATATATATATATATATATATATATATATATTATATTCCAATCAAGAAGAGAAGGAACCTCTAAGGTTTTGGGAAAACCAACCACCAAATGAAGTCCAAATATCTAAAGAGATCAATGACCATAAAGAATAATAAAATCACTCATAATCATGAGAGATTTAATTATCTCCATAAACATGGAGAATAACCACAAAGAATAATTCATCAAAATCAGAAAAAGGGAGGTTACATATGACTTAGTGGAGGAATTAAAACAACCCAAGGAAGCCAAAGGATTCAAAGGAATCCAATGACCATCATCAATAGACTTAAGTATGATTATGAAGAGTTTAATAACCTCCTTAATCAAGGGGATCATCAAACAACTTAACTCAACATAATTGGAACAATTAAGTCACTCAAAATATCAACAAAAAGGTTGTTTACAAAAGGAATCACGAGGAACCAAATCCAACGTCCAAAAGACGTCTTTTTGCATCCCCCCGATCCACCGCCCGATCGGGCGAATTACTCGCCTATTTTTCCTTTGAACGTGCGCCCGATCGGTCGCCCTCCGCCCGATGACCATCGTGCGGACCTCTTTTTCAAGCTTTAATTCCAACACATGCGACGATGAGCAAGGGAGCTTGTCGCCCATGCGGTACGTATGCAGCGAGCAAGGGCGTGGCACGAGAGTGCAAGGCAGCAGCCTGCCTTGCGTCGAGTGCTGCGAGTAGTGGGCGGGTGGGGCGAAGAAGCAAGGCAAGCGAAGCAAGCAGGCTGCACGCGCGGGCATCGAGGGATGCCTCGCCCAGCGAGCGCTGCCTCGCCACAACAAGCGAGTTGCTGCTGCGCGTAGGCGTGGCTGCCTCGGCTTGCTGCGTGTACGCGTGGCTGCTAGTGCCTTGCTATGCGATCAGTCGAGTGGGGCATTGCTGCTACGTGGACTCGACGGGGCATGGGCGCGAGCCCATGGCCTCGTCTAGACCCGATTGGTTCGTTTTAATTTAATTTTGATTTTCAGTTGAAAAAACGATTTTAATTAAATTTAAAATTCGTAATTTAATTTTTTTTTCTCGGAATTTAATTTTGAATAACTTAATTATTATAAATTTTATTTATGCTAATTAATTTACTAAAATTAAAACCTTTATTAAATCTAAACGAATTAAATTTAATAAACTGAAAATAAATTAAAGGATTTAAATAATAAATTTATATGAGCTTTAAATTTTAATTAAATTTGTATGTTTCCGGTTGGACTAGGAAATACAATTTTATGTTTAAAATTCGTAAAGCATGTAAATTTCTTGGTTTAAGTGGGAGCGTTTTAGTCATAAACTCTTGATTAGGTCTAAATTCCTTTAAGGTTAAAACAACTCGATTAGAATTAATAAGGATTGAATAATTTGTAGATTATTGGAAGCCTTGATTAATTGCTGCAAATATTTATGTGATGCGTAATATGTTCTACTAACCAGCTATGTGGGCCATTCATGTATAAATGAATGGGTTAATGGTATATTGTAAATGTACTGTTTTGCAGGTTATGAAAAGTCACTAGTATGCCCCAAATAGGATAGAAAATATGGTCTGCATACCATTAATTTGAATGCAAAATTGGTCTAAAGTACCATAGTTTTCTTGCTTTAAATATGGTCTGCATACCATCAAATAGTTGTAATTAGTTTCAATTATAGAATATCTTATTTGAAGAAAATGGCGCCTCCCATGGTGAAATTCAAGACGGAGTTTCCAATCCATTTTCAAGACGGAATTTAAAGTTGAAGCTTCAAGATGAAGTCGGGCCATACTAGATCACATTTATATCTTATGCATGCTTTAAGTTATTTATTGCTTTAAATATGTCTTAAATATGCATTAGATTGTGGCCTGATTATGTTGCATGATTAAGGATTTTAGTTCACATAAAATCTAACCAACATAGTAAGAGCCTTAAGTTCGAAACTTTAAAAATTGAGTTAAAAGGTGCCATGCCAAAATAACACTTACTTGGATAACCTTTACATCAATCATAGTAATAGTTTTCCGCCATAGCGAGGTGTTACTTATTGATCCTAAAGGGGTAAGGTACAAAAATAATTGCGAGTACATGTTAGTTTTGGTGAAACTCAACGATATAAGTAATGAGTCCTTTTATGTCGTGGCAAATGAGATAGGTTTACATAATAAGTTCTTAGACGTACCTATCAACCAAGAGTAGTTTCTAGACTATTAGCAAAGGACTTGCTTACCTAAAATATTTAGAATTGAGTCTAAATACATAATATGCTTAATTCTTCAATGCTTTAAGGATCTTGGATTCATTTTATTCACACCTGCCGGAACAATAAATTTGAATAAAATGCCAATGACTTGTTTAAATTGCATGATTGCTTTAATTTTCAAGTTATTACTTATAAATGTTTAGACTTTGCATGCTTCAATATATGTTTTAATTATTATTTATAATTAAATATCTTGCACTGCAGTAAATCCTTTTTGAAGGGTAACAGTAAATTTCCTCGATTGGTAGTGAATCCAAGAACGATTCACGGAAATGAGATAATGAGCGATTTAAAATGTACATTTCTTTTAGCGACTTTTATGGTTGTTTTCGAGTATCAAAGTCGAATGGAAAACCGATTGGTGCTTGTGGATTCAAAATACAATGTAGTTTTGAGATCATAAAGCATTGAGTTTAAACGCTCAGCTTTACCAATGGTTAACAACCTAATATCTTTGTCCATTTAATTCTCGAATGAGTCTAGTCCCTAGACATTCGAATAGATTGATGCTTAGAGAACTTTAGAAGCTTCTGGTAAGATCATCTAGTTGAAACAGAATATTCAACATAAATAAAATGGTAAGAACTTTGTTGAATAACATTGAACATGTCTAACAAAGTATAAAAGTCAACACTAGAGAAGTCAATTCTTAAGACTATAAGAAATGGTACAAGAAATAGGAAAACAAGGAACAAATGAAAGGAATTTACGATTCCGTTTATACCTATAAGTTTATGTTTAAAGAGCGGTGACCTAGCAATCAATCTTCCTTGGTATCATATACCACTTGAGGTTCTTACTTCGGTAATAACTCAAACAATGGAAGCTAGGCTACACTAATGACCTACAAGTGGGAAATGAAGCATGGCAATGCTACATTAATTGTAGGGTCATCTAGTTTTTTTTAAGTCCTTTCAAGGCTGGAACTTAATGGCTATTTTGTTCCATAATCTGCTTACCTAAATTTCTGTTTCAAACACAGAAAGACTCACATTCAAGAAAAACAAAAACAATGTTTGTTTGTTTATTTGGATGAAATGGTTACTTACGGGTTGAGTCGATATGCTTGATTAAAACAAACAACTCTTTAACAATAAGAACTTCACTAGGTTCAAATCAATCTCTTGATTTGAGTTCCACTAATCTTTGGCATTGTTGCTTAGACCATGTCAACAAGTTAACATTCAAAAGCTCTATTTTAATGGAATTTTGAAAGTTGATTGATTTCTTGATCAATTCAAGACAAGAAAGTCTTACTTGTTGAAAGTAACAAAAGATATGAACTATTGTTAGAACGCCTAGACAATAGAGTTCAAAGCTAAAGAAATATTTTATGACTTTATTAAATCACCTGGATTTGAGTGAATATTGGTTTATTTACTCAATGTGATATAATTTTGAATCTGTTTGGCTAGTTCAAAGATTCAGAAGTATAAAATCCACTTGGCAAGAAATCATAAAGATCTAGGTTAGATCATGTTGATGATTACTTAAGTCAAGAATGATCATCAATGATTGTGTGTTGTAATTTCACGATCTAGCTCCATAAGATTCAGAAGCATATCTAAGTTGGAATGATCGAAGTCAATTAGTGCTTGATTCGATCAATGATGAATCATAAAGACTTTTCCTATATTTTCTAAAACAAAATGCTCAACTACCACCAAACTAAACCAAATTCGTCAAAGCTATTGAAAAGTAATTTCAGAATATCTTTTCAAATATATATAATATATCTAAAAAGTTGCTAAACTTAGTGGGAGCTTAGTGTTTGTTATTCAACAAACTAAGGCCCAAGAATAGATATATGTTTCATTGTGATTTATTCAAATGAGACACAAGGGTATTGTTTCTACCACGAATTTTTGAGAACATAATGTTTGTTTGCTCGAAATAATGTCCTTTTGGAGATTCTTTTCCAAAATGACAAGTGGGAGAAAATAGACCTCGAAAGTATTCGAGGCGAACAACAAACATAAACAAAACGGACATTCCTGAGGCTTTTCGAAGTTCTTTAGAAAATCCCAACATTTATTGTTTAAGGACTTTAGAAGTGGATTTAAAGAATAGACATCTCTTAGAAGACTTTACAAGTGCTTCAAGGAGAGCAGAATATTCAAAGGACTCTCAAAGTGCATGTTGATATTTTATTGTTTGATGTTCTATACCCAAGTAGACATAGAGTTCAAGTCACTGGAACTATGAGATTCTTCTATTAGATAGTGAAGAAACATATAGTTCAGGTCACTGAAACTATGAGATTCTTCTATTAGATAGTGAAGAAACCTACAACTTGCAGTCAAATTATTATCATGTAGATTAATGAGTTCGTGACTTGTAAGAAAGCTATGACGAAACCCATATTCCCTAAAATGGTTAGAGGCCATATATAGACTCAAATGTTTTAGATGGTTAAAGGCCGTAAAACATAAACAATGTTTTGATGACAAAATTGAAAATTTGTTGATTTGCAAGAATAGGTTAACACCTATTGGTTGCAAATTGGTTTTAAGTATAAAAACCATCAAACATGGAATTGTGTTCACACACAAATCTAGATTAGTTGCTAAAAGGTTACAAGCAAATTCATGGCATGGATTGTGTTGAAACCGCATGCATAATCGTAATGCTCAAGTCTATAAATCAAGCAATGATTGCATATTGGTACATATGGCAATTGGATGACAAAACGTATTCCTCAATCAAATGTTGGAAGAAACTATGTACATATATGGCATGTCATAGGATTTGTGGATCCAAATAAATACTTGAAAAGGAAATCTAGCTTATGAAATCTAAGTACAGATTTAAGCAAGCAATTGGGAATTGGAACTGTATTTTAGTGAAGCTAATAAGTATTTTAGTTTCATAAAATGTACATGATTCTTATAGATATATAAGAAGTTTAGTGGGAGTACATAAAACTTAATTGGTCCTATGTGTATCACAAACATATCTCTCTATTGTGAAAAAACATTCAAATGCTAATGACTTAGATTTGAAATTATTTATCAATGATGGACCAAGGCGAAACTTAGTACATACTAGGTATTAAGATCTATTTACAAAGATCTTATAATATTGTTTTGGATTAAGTAATGGCATTTACTAAATCAAACACGAAAGACTCCATTGGAGATATTCAACCCATATGAATAAATCTAAGTAATGAATGTTTGAACTATGTAAGCTTTTACTAAGTTAAACATCAAAGAATCTAATGAGATTCTTCACCTATATTTTATGTCAAAGAATTTAGCTGGATTTAGTATCTACTGAAATTGGATTGCTAAAGTTACATGAATAGAATTCAATTGGGAATTATTCTACAAAAGAATTTGTCATGTATGATATAATATGATCGCCAAAAACGTATCGTAAGGCTTTAGGCATGACGAACATATACCAATCTCTATTGATCTAAGTTAAGATCAACTAGATTGATATCAAGAAAAACTTATGGTACTTGAAAAGGTACATAAGAATAGTTCTTGATTCAAGGAAATAAAGATATGCTAAATATTGATGCTACACGCATAAACACTTCAAAGGATCAAGCAAGATCCCTTTGGAGTTAACCATTGGCAAGGACGATCTATAGAGCATCGTGTTTTGAAATGGCAACAGGGATTGAAGACCATGAGTTGTTGCGTGGGAAATTAAATATTAATTTCTATGTTCTAAGATACAGATGGAAATTCTTCCACATATCTGTGAACTGCTTGGATAAGCAAATCCAAACAAAGCATCACTAGCAACCTATACAGTTGTAGTAAAATTACTTATTGCCTAAGAAGCAATGAAACAGAGTTGTTTACGTAAAGAGTTCTTCACTGAACCTGGGTAGATCACATGTCTGCTGGCTTAATGGTTTTTCATTGCAAAATGCGTAGAACCGATATTGTAGCAAGAAAGACTAGATCACAAAATAAACATACTCAAAAGATCTTATCATCCTATCTCGAAGAACATCCGATGAAAATGATATTAAGATTGGAAAAGAATGATAACTAAACCTATGCAACAAGTGAGAAGCAACACTCACATTGTAGCACTGGAAATCAAGCATAGTTTTGAATTCCATGAACTGTTTTAAAGATGGGTTTAAGGCCCATGGTTGTAAAACATTAGGGTTGAAGATTTATCATATATGAAATGTATGTTCATATTCCATTTAATCTTGGTTTAGTATTAAATGATGAGTCCTTTCAATTTGAAAATATATTCAAGATAGACTGTCAGGACCAGTCCTGTGACTAAGAAATGTCTATCATGTGAACTTCAATCTCAAAAATTGAAAATGGTCCCTGGTCGGAAGTTTTCTATAAAGGTGGACGCATAGAAAAAGCTAGACGACTAGAATGCAAGATGACTAGTAGTTCTATTTCTTGAACTATGTGGACATGGCAATGTCGCAATCATTTGCATCGATACTTACTTTGGGAAGACTAGTATCGGACAGACCTATGAAACTTTACTGTAAGAGATAAAAATCTGTCCTAAGTAAATTTCATCAAAATTATTAGACACTAATCCTCAATACCTGAGTGATTTGAGATTACTTGTTTGAGAACTGGTTACTTTGACGTTGTCAACCGTCGCACCGTAAGAGGAGACTATAATGGCAACGCTCGGGTAATCACCTATCAAACGAAGTCTAATCTCAAGATCTCAAGATTGGGATTGTCCTCCCATAAACCGGGATGAGATGCTGAAAGTTGTACAAGGCCACTCGGATAGTTAGAAACTGTAAAATGCCTGGCCGTGCTCAGATGGATCATAGGCTATGATTATCTGTTTATTTGATCAGTTGAACTCGGAAACCGAGAAATACCTCTGGACATAATAAGGATGACAACTCTTACCTTATGTTCATGAGCAAGCATCAAGCGACAAAGGAATTAGGAAATGCACACTTGTCCCTAAGGACAAGTGGGAGACTGAAGGAAATAATGCCCTTGGTCCAAGTATGCATTCAATACTAAGTCTAATAAATGCGGTTCAGTATTAATTAATTATACAAGTTAATAATTCAGTGAGATCAAGTGAACTGTATGCCTAGCTAGAGGCCGCTGCAGTTCAAGTGGAATTAATAATATTAATCCACATCTTACTCTTAACTGAACCCGTAGGGTCACACAAATAGTACGTGAACGGATCAAGGATTTAAGTGAATTAAATACTCCATTTATGGATATTCGGAATCGACGGATCTCGGTTCTGGTGGGAGCTGAAATCGTCAAAAGGCAAATTATGAATACTCCGGAAACGATAATATTGCCGGAAACGGAAATATGGATCGTATCAGAAATATAAATATTATCCATGTCGTAGATGTTGCCGGAAACGGAAACATGGTACGTATCGGAAAATATTATCGGAAATGGAAATATTACTGGAATCGGAAATATTGCCGGAAACGGAAATATTATCGGAATCGGAAAATATTATCGGAATCGGAAATATTAAATATTTGTTCGAAACGGAAATTAATTCCGGAATCGGAAATATTAAATATTGTTCGAATCGGAATTGAATTCCGGAATCGGAAAATTAAACGGAAGCGCGACGTACAAAATAAACATCGGACGATCTTGCTAGACGCAAGGCCCAGCATGAAGCCAGGCCTGCGCCTAGCGAAGCCCGCGCACAGCAAGACGAGCCAGCAGCCCGCCAAGGCAAGCAAGGCCCAGCCAAGCAGCACGCAAGGCCAGGCCTAGCGAGCAAGGCAAGGCCTAGCGAGCAAGGCAAGGCCTAGCGAGCAAGGCAAGGCCTAGCGAGCAAGGCAAGGCCAGCAGGTTGGCGCGCCCAAGCATGGGCTGCGAGCTAGCGCTGCTGGGCCGAGCTCCGCGCGCGCACGCCTTGCGCCCTTCGTGGGATGTCCGTGTGTGTGCGTTGAGTTCGTGCATGCCTCGAATCCATAAGCATTTAGGATTAGTTCGATTAAAGATTATTTTCCTAAAACTACTAGAGTTAGTTGTTGAAATAAACACTAACTTAATAGATTTAATTAATATCTAATTCTAATAAGGTTAGGTAAATTGAATTCTAGTAGGTTTCTAGTTCCGATGATCCTATCCTATAAATAGGTGACGGAAATCACAATTTATAACATCATCAATTCAAGTATTCATATAGTTTTAAGTTAAAAACTAAGCTTAATAATTTGCCACACAATTATAACCGAATAAAATAATACCTTAGGCTAAATTCTTGTTAATTGAATCTAAGGCGGATCCGAACGTGTTGTGGACTATCTACGGAGGGACTACATTTGGAGTCCTAAACTTGTTCTTGTTCGGTTCGGGAGCAGCTAGGGAGGGCACGCTACAAATGTATGCATCCTAAATTATGCTAATTGTTATGTGGAAATTAATTTGGATTCCTGGCTTTATGGTTTTTTCGCATGAAATATATGTTTTATATTTGTCATAACCTAACAAAAATAGTCAACAAGTGACCATCGACTTACACAACAAGTGATGCGTATGAACATAAAAGTTCCATAAAAATCCATTCCACTTTGAGACTTTAGAAAAGTCTAATAATGTCATGATTCATGAAAGACCATCCAATTCCAACGATATGATAAACCAACAATCTTCTTTTTATTTAATCAAACATAAAATTTTCGATAAAAAACATGTGTAAATAAATGATTATTATTAAACCGTCAAAATTTTCGAAGTGACATTTTATTTAATCATTTAAACTTGAAAATCAGTATATTAATTATCAAATCGAAATCCATAAAATATTAATCCATAAATTCAAGAATAAAATCAAAATCCGGCCTATAATCACAATTCAATTGAAAATCAATTAATCAATTAGAATATAACAATTCAAACCATACATAGCTTTAAAACGTAATTTATCAAGCCACATACACGTACCTTGATTAAATAACACCTCACACAAAGATTAATTTGATCCTGCTACGGATCACTCACGAGTTCCTAACAATTAATAAATAAAACCCTAATTAATTACTGATTAAACAATTAATTTAATAAAAATAAATCTAATGGAATTAAATTTAATTCATGAGTTATGCATGCATAATAACAATATTATAAATCAAAAATTCGAACTCATTGTTTAAAAAATATACTTTTAAAAATTACGGCATTGATTTAGAAGAGTGTAAATAGTAAAAACTAATCGTAAAAAGAGAAGGCTTTGAAACCAATTGGGGTGTGGAAGTCACGACACCAAGGTGTAGGCGTCGGCGGCAAGGAGTGCACGGCGGGAGTATCGCGGTGGTGGTATAAGGGTTTTAGGTAAGAAGGTTTAGAGCCAAAGAGGGAGAAGAAGTTTAAGAGCGTGTTTGGGAAAACTCGCTCTCAACTTTTGATTTGAATAATAATGAATGAGGGAGGGGGTATTTATAGTTGTAGGATTAGAGTTAGGGTCAGAATTGAACCCTAATAGGTAGATTCGGAGTTGGTGTTTAAGTTAGGGTAGGATTCTGAATCTAGTCATAATTGTGGTGGTTTTCGATTTAGAGTAACATTTGTTTTAAATAGAAATACGAAAGATAAAATTACGAAATTTTATACAGAGGCTTAAATAAGTATTTGGGAATTGTCCTGAAAATTTCAGAATTTATCTTGAAGTACTCGGTTTTTCTGGATTTTGAATTGTTAAAACTCTTAAAAATCCAATTTTAAATAGAATTATCTTATTTTTCCAAAATAAAATCTGAAATATATTCTCATAAATATCTTATTTTATAAAACTGATTTTATAAAATACTAAACATAATTTTCGGATTTATAAAATAATTTTAAGTTGATTAAAACTCTTTTTCTCCAAAATTGATTCCTAATAGAATTAGGAATATATATCAAATCTAATTAGTTTAATAAAATACAAAAATAATAAATTAAACTTGTTTTTGTAAATAATATTCCTCAAAGACATTTGAATATTTTTCCTCCAAAATATTTGAATATTTTTCCCTCCAAAATAATTTAATATCAAAAATATATTAAAAGAAAGCATAAAATGATTAATAAAATGCCTAAAAATATGGGGTATTACAGTGTACGCCCCTTAAAATAAGTTTCGTCCCGAAACTTAGGACAAAATACCACACTATATTTCGAAAATGGAAATATCTC
This sequence comes from Spinacia oleracea, assembly GCF_020520425.1. NCBI lineage: Eukaryota > Viridiplantae > Streptophyta > Magnoliopsida > Caryophyllales > Amaranthaceae > Spinacia > Spinacia oleracea. Next base: position 24,404,068 of record NC_079492.1, on the reverse strand, counting down.
AACTTTTTCGATTCTTTTAAAAAGAAGAAGATGCTAATGCATATGCATAAAATAGACCAAAATTTTCAAAAATTTCCAAAAATATGTTAAAATATGGTAAAAGCGCGCGAAATTCTATCACATTCTACTCCTTTCAAAATGAAAGTTACGACCCAGTAACTCGCCTATTAAGTTTTTGAATACTAAAACTCTTGGAATGAATGAATGTGATGCCCTACTTTTAGAATAAAGTTTAGCTAGCAAGTAGATCATAAATAGAAAAAGTACCAGCTTCTACTTCATACGCGTTATCAGCTTCACGATGATTCATAACGAACAATTGTCCCTTCAATTGGGTGGCGTTATTCCCACCTCCAGGTTTGGTGTTGTTGATTCCATCCTGTTGGCTTAATCGATCCTTGTTGACTTGAATGTGAATTTTTTCCATTCTGGCCTAGGTTATATGTTGATTCCCCAAATGCTTTCTTGTAGCATTCAAACTCACGATGCCCTTGCTTCTTACAGAAATAACAAGTAACTAGGTTTCCCTCACAATCCTTTCCTGGATGGTTATTCTCACACTTTTTGCAAAAGTAGTTCCTTTTAGGCTAATCCTCGTTCCCCTTACTTCCATTTTCATAATTTTCCTTCCATTTTTGGTTGAAATTTCGATTCTCTTCCCTATTTTGGTTAAAATTCCCTTCCCTCTTTCCATGGTTAAAATCCCCATCCAGCTTAGGTTTCTTCTCATTCCCTTGGAAGTTTCCATTTCCCTTCCTCTTTTCACCAGAATTTCCATCAAACTCTCTTACTTTAATCCCATACAGGTGAGTTTCACGTCCATAAACATCATCTAAGGATTCAAAGTTAACTCCCCCAAGCTTCCCTTGCAAAGTCAAAGTTTTCCATATTCAACAGTGTATCTCTTTTACGCTCTGCTCTTTTTCGCTTTCTGGATTGGGGTAGTTCTGCTTCTGCCAAGGGTGGCGGTCTGGGAGGATATTTTAGTGCTGTACATGTGGTAACACTTCTTGGCTTGCTCTTGGCTTCCTGTGATTTTAGCCGAACGATTATCATTTGTGGTATACACCATTGTGAGGTGATAAGTGGAGACTACGGCTCCTGCATCGTGAATGAATGGCCTGCCCAAGATGGCATTGTAAGCTGCAGGGACCTTTACTATCATGAAATCTTCCATGACACATTTGATATCCTTTCCTTGCCACACCTGCATTGGTAGACTTACTATCCCTTCTGGTATCACTAACGCCCCCGCGAAGCTAATTATTGGGTAATTAACCGGTTTTATATGTCTGGCCAGAACAAGATATTCGTAGAGCTACCTCCATCTATCAGAATACGGTGGATTTTCCTGTTAGCGACATTCAGGGATAATACCATGGGGTCATCATGGGGGTAGATTATGCCTTTGCAATCATCCTTTGTGAAGGTACACTGTGGGATCTTTGGAGGAGCAGGCCATTTGCCTGCGTTGTGGTAGTTAACCTGGTGCATGAACTCGTTCACGCTAGCCTTGGCACCATTAGCCGTGGTCCCAGCATAAACTGGTCCCCCTAGTATGACCAGTATATCCCATGACCTTTTCTGGTCCGCTGACTGGTTTTGCCTGTAATCCACCTTCTTACTTTCAACCTTACCATCATTATCCTTATTCTCATACATTCTGCTATATGAGATTTTTGCTTTGAACTGCGTTAAATATCCTCTTTGGATCAGGCCCTCAATGTTGTCCTTGAGGTGGGGGCACTCCTCTGTGAGAAGACCATGGTCCATATGAAAATCACAATATTTGTTTGGGTCTCTGTATTTGTTGTACATCTTAGGTGGCCTCTGCCACTTTTGTGTTCTGGATGCACAAATTTGTGTTCTGGATGCAATCAAAGGAGTGTATTAATTGAATTTACCTCTCCTTTCAGCTCTGAATTCACTACCCCTGTTTTTTTTCGGTCCACCCCACTCTTTTTGTTAGACTGGTGGTTATCCCTTCTGTCTGTGTACTCCTTTCTGTATAGTTCTTTTCTGTTCTGACCAGTATGGTTATTCTCACTTGCCACATACTTTCGAGAGGTTGCCTTGCCAATTTCTTCGCTCTTTATGAACCCATTTGCTTTTCCTAGTTTTTTACGCCAGGGTCGTGAATAACTTTCTACCCAAATAACTCTTGAATTCTCCATCTCGGAGGCTAGACATCATCGCCAGAACTGCCACCTCCTGCTGTAATTTGGGTATGTTCGATGCCTCCATGTTGAACCTAGAAATATAGTCTCTTAAAGACTCCTCGACCCTTGAACAACTGACATCACCTATCCTGTCATCCTCTCCCTGGCAATGTTTGCCACATATTGGGCGCGAAAAAAATGGCTAATTGCCGGAAAGATGTTATCGCCCCCTTGGGTATCTTGTCGAACCAACTATATGCTATCCCCTCAAGTGTGGAAGGGTATACCTTACACCACATGGAATCTGTGTTGGTATACAACATCATGTGCCCCCCAAAAGCTGTAAATGGTTAATTGTATCTGTCTTCCCAGAATACTTGCATGTGGGCATTTTTATCTTTTCCATTTTTTCAGAGAGGATTTCATCGCAAAAAGGAGAATTATCAGGTTTAACTATAGCTCGAATGGGGTTCGGAATACCTGATATGGAGTGGTGCATTGGGCTGGGTCCCTGCTCTGTCCCTGTCCTGGGTCGAGCTCTTCTAGGTGTGGTACTCTCTGCCTCATATTCCTGATAGTCTGTGTCGTCCATGTCTCGCTGCAAATTTCTTCTCCAAACACGTGGGTTGTTCTGAGGCCTGGGGCGCTTCCTTCTTTGCTCGACTTCTGCCTCTGGCGGCGGCCTTATGGCCTGTGTCTGAGGGGTGGTTTGAGTTAGGAAAGTTAGAACTTCAAAAGCTGTACGCATCTGGTCTGGCGAGAACTGAGCTCCCAGACGTGCTAACGAGGCAACAATTGGAACTTGAACAATCTGACTAAGGGTTGTTGTGGTTCTGGGCTGTGGTGTTTCTTTTGGCTGTTCGACACTTTGAGGCATGCCGAATTGGGGTTTTGCGGTGGGTCTTTGATTGTTTTTGGAGGTAGGTGGTTCTATTTGTTGGATTATTGGCTCACTTGACTCCGTCATTGTGTGGGGGCTGGGTGTTTTAGAGGGTAAGGTCTAAGAGGTCCCCCTCCTTCTAGCGCCACTTGTTCCGAGTCCGGAAATGGGTTGACGTCTTGAGTGAAGGTCTTGTCCTGTTAGGCTAAACAAACGTAAGCTAACCTCGGGTGTTTAACCGAGGAAACCCCCTGCGATGCCTAAGTCAGCAATTAGATTTATATTCTTAGAGAGAGAAAGTTAATAGGGCTGAGGATTGTACTTGAGTTGAACGTGTTCGCAAATGAATGGGGAGGACGATATTTATAGGCGTACTTTTCGCCTATTCGGATGCTGCCGCGTGTACGCTGGCGATGTACTTGTCATTTGTCCTTTTGGTTAACGAAACCTCTCAATTGTCGTCTATCAGGACCTTACCCCGCAGACCTCTCGTCCTGCGTGGTTCTTTATGCATTGTATTACTTTTGCTAATTATCTTGTGGTTGTTCTGTTAGAGGATTCGCTTTGATGCCGACTTGCTCTGCTATGAGCAAGATGGTCTGGTAGGTCGCATATATCCTCGTACACCTGTGATAAGTGATAACGTATCAACATACATAAGTTTTCAATCTTTCTCATTAGGTCAAGACCTCATTGGTGAGAGACTAAGTGTGGTGTCAATAAAATTCAATTAATTATAACTATAATTGTTTAAGGACTAAGGACATGAACTTGTAATTTCGAGGTTGTCATGGATAGGATTCGATTCCGGACCTCAAAGTGACAAGACTCTAAATAGGTCGTGGCTCTGGAATACGTACACATTGATTTTCTTGAAAACAAGATGATAATTCAAGAAAAGAACGAAGGTTCTTTGACTTTAGAGGACAAGAAGACCATGTTTCTCCTAGTTAAATTTTATATATTTTCTCGATAAGTTGACAAGATCTTTCCTGAATTTGAGTTGACAAGAAATTTATGTATACTATTACTAGCTAAATTATCTAATTAAATTCATGGATAATATGGATCGATCGTTAAGTGTTCACCACGTTGTACAACAAAATGTTGAACCCATGAATTTAAATGCTACTTCGTATTATTTTTTGTTGTTTTGATTTGACACTACGAATTATATACTACTTCGATTTTGACAAAGTTAATTTTTGTCCAATGTTGTTTATGTTAGGTTATGATTCATACGATAAAACATAAATCATGCGGAAAAACCATAAAGCCAGGAAAGCATATTATTTACACATAATCATTTAGCATAGTTTAGATGCATACACTTTGTTGCGTGCCCTCCCTAGCTGCGCCCGAACCGAACAAGAACAAGTTTTTAGGACTCCAAGTGTCGTACCTCCGTAGATAGTCCACAGTACGTCCGGATCCGCCTCAAGATTGACCAACTAGAATCGCCCTTAAGGTGCTAGGATTTTCGGCTAGGTTAGTGCAAGTGTATGGATGAATTTTTCTTTCAAAAACTTACCCTTTGAATACTTCAATTGTATCTATAAATTATGACCCTAGGCTCCTATTTATAGAGGTATGGAAAAGGAATTATAATCCTACTAGGATTTGGATTTATTAATTAGAATCCAACTTGAACTCTAAATAATAAATATAATCTTATTAGGATTAGGATTTAATCAATATGTAGAATCCCGATAGGTTTAGGATTCATACAGGAACACAAACACTTACGCACGCACGAGCCGCACGCCCATGCGCAAGCCTCGCGGCGCACGCACAACGCACAACCCCTTTGCCCGCAGCCCATTATGCGCGCGCGCCAAGGCTTGGCTGGGCCTGGCCTTGCGCTGGTCCTGGTCGAGCTTGGCGTGTGTTTGTTGCGTGTGGCTTGCTGGGCGACGGCCTGGCTTCGTGCTGGGCCTTCGTCTAGCAAGCCTCGTCCGATGCTAATTCGTACGATACGCTTCCGATTAAATTCCCGATTTCGGAATTTATTTCCGATACGAACAATATTTAATATTTCCGATTCCGGAATTAACTTCCGTTTCGAACAAATATTTAATATTTCCGTTTCCGGAATTATTTTCCGATTTCGATAATATTTCCGATTCTGACAATATTTCCGTTTCCGGCAATATTTCCGATTCCGGTAATATTTCCATTTCCAATAATATTTTCCGATACGTACCATGTTTCCGTTTCCGGCAACATCTACGACTTGGATAATATTTATATTTCCGATACGATCCATATTTCCGTTTCCGGCAATATCATCGTTTCCGGAGTATTCATTTCTTGCTTGTGACGATCTCAGCTCCCACTGAAACCAAGATTCGTCGATTCCGAACATCCATAGATGGAGTATTTAATGCCATTAAATACTTGATCCGTTTACGTACTATTTGTGTGACCCTACGGGTTTAGTCAAGAGTAAGCTGTGGATTAATATCATTAATTCCACTTGAACTGAAGCGGCCTCTAGCTAGGCATTCAGCTCACTTGATCTCACTGAATTATTAACTTGTTTAATTAATACTGAACCGCATTTATTAGACTTAAGATTAAATGCATACTTGGACCAAGGGCACTATTTCCTTCAGTCTCCCACTTGTCCTTAGGGACAAGTGTGCATTTACCTAATTCCTTTGTCACTCGATGCGTGCTCTTGAACATAAGGCAAGAGCTGTCATCCTTATTATGTCCAGAGGTGTTTCTCGGTTTCAGAGTTCAACTGATCAAATAAACAGATAATCATAGCCTATGATTCATTCGAGCACGGCCATGCATTTTACAGTTTCTAGCTCTACGAGTGGCCTTGTACAACTTTTAAGCATCTCATCCCGATTTATGGGAGGACAATCCCAATCTTGCGATCTTGAGATTAGACTTCGTTTGATAGGTGATTACCTGAGCGTTGCCTTTATAGCCTCCTTTTACGGTGCGACGGTTGGTCAACGTCAAAGCAACCAGTTCTCAAACAAGTAATCTCAAATCACTCAGGTATTGAGGATTTAGTGTCTAATAATTTTAATGAAATTTACTTATGACAGATTTTCATCTCTTACAGTAAAGTTTCATAGGTCTGTCCGATACTAGTCTTCCCAAAGTAAGTATCTATGCAAATGATTATGACATTGCCATGTCCACATAGTTCAAGAAACAGAATTACTAGTCATCTTGCATTCTAGTCGTCTAACGTTTTCTATGCGTCCAATTTTATAGAAAACTCCGACCAGGGACCATTTTCAACTTTTGACATTCAAGTTCACTTGATAGACATTTCTTAGTCACAGGACTGGTCCTGACAGTCTATCTTGAATATATCGTCAAATTGAAGGGACTCATCATTTAATACTAAACCAAGATTAAATGGAATATGAAAATACATTTCATATATGATAAATGTTCAACCCCAATGTTTTACAACCATGGGCCTCAAACCCATCTTTAAAACAGTTCATGGAATTCAAAGGTATGCTTGATTTCCAGTGCCACAATGTGAGTGTTGTTTCTCACTTGTTGCATAGGTTTAGTTATCATGTTTTGCCAATCTTAATATCCTTTTCATCGAATGTTCTTCGAGATAGATGATAAGATCTTTTGAGTATGTTTATTTTGTGATCTAGTCTTTCTTGCTACAATAGTGGTTCTACGCATTTTGCAATGAAGAACCATTAAGTCAACAAACATGTGATCTTCCCAAGTTCAATGAAGAACTCATATAAACAACTCTGTTTTATTGCTTCTTAGGCAATAAGTACTTTTACTTCAACTGTTTAGGTTGCTAGTGATGCTTTGTTTGGATATACTTATCCAAGCAGTTCACAGATTTGTGGAAGACTTTCCAGCTGTATCTTAGAACATAGAAATTAATATTTAATTTCCCACGCAACAACTCATGGTCTCCGATCCATGTTGCCATTTCAAAACACGATGCTCTATGGCTCGTCCTTGCCAACGGTTAACTCCAAAGGGATCTTGCTTGATCCTTTACCGGTGTTTATCCGTGTAGCATCAATATTTAGCATATCTTTATTTCCTTGAATCAAGAACTATTCCTATGTACCTTTTCAAGTACCATAAGTATTCCTGATCTCAATCTAGTTGATCTTCACTTAGATCAATAGAGATTGGTATATGTTCGTCATGCCTAAAGTCATACGATACGTTTTTGGCGATCCTCATATTATATCATACATGATAAATTCTTTTGCAGAATAATTCTCAATTGAATTCTATTCATGTAGCTTTTAGCTCATATAGTTTCAGTAGATACTAATTCCAGCCAAATTCTTTTGACATACAATATAGGTAAGAATCTCACTTAGATCCTTTGATGTTTAACTTAGTAAATGCTTATACATAGTTCAAACATTCATTACTTAGATTTATTCACATGGGTCGAATATCTCCAATGGAGTATTTCATGTTTGATTTAGTAAATTCCATTACTTAATCCAAAACAATATTATAAGATCTTTGTAAATGGATCTTAATACCCAGTATGTACTAAGTTTCGCCATGGTCCATCATTGATGAATAATTTCAAATCTAAGTCATTAGCATTTGAATGTTATTTCACAATAGAGAGATATGTGTGTGATACACATAGGACCAATTAAGTTTTACGTACTCCCACTAAACTTCTTATATATCTATAAGAATTGTGTACCTTTTATGAAACTAAAATACTTATTAGCTTCACTAAAATACAGTTCCAATTCCCAATTTGCTTGCTTAAATCTGTACTTAGATTTTATAAGTTAGCATTCATTTCAAGCATTATTTGGATCCACAAATCCTATAACATGCCATGTACATAGTTTCTTCCAACATTTGACCGAGGAAGATGTTTTGTCATCCAATTGCCATATGTACCAATATGCAATCATTGCTTGAATTATAGACTTAAGCATTACGATTTTGCATGAGGTTTCAACACAATCCACACCATGAATTTGCTTGTAACCTTTAGCAACTAATCTAGCTTTGTGTGTGAACACAATTTCATGTTTGATGGTTTTTATCCTTAAAACAAACTTGCAACCAATAGGTGTGAAACTATTCTTGCAAATCAACAAAATTTCAATTTTGTCAACAAAACATTGAGTATGTTTTATGGCCTCTAACCATTTAAAACATTTGAGTCTATATATGGCCTCTAACCATTTTAGGGAATCTGGGTTTCGTCATAGCTTTCTTACAGGTCACAAACTCATTAATCTACATGATAATAGTTTGACTGCAAGTTGTAGGTTTCTTCACTATCTAATAGAAGAATCGCATAGCTTTAGTGACCTGAACTCCATGTTTCTTTACTATCTAATACAAGAATCTCATAGTTTCAGTGACTTGAACTCTATGCCTACTTGGGTATAGAACTTTAAACAATAGAATATCAATAGCCACTTGAAAGTCCTTTGAATATTTTGTTCTCCTTGAAGCACTTGTAAAGTCTTCTAAGAGATGTCTATTCTTTAAAAGCCACCCCTTTTAATTCCTTGCAAATTTGTGAAATTTAACCATGTTATGCAATTTAGATTATGAAAATAATAAGAGGCTCGTGATACCACTGTTAGGTTATGATTCATACGACAAAACATAAATCATGCGGAAAAACCATAAAGCCAGGAAAGCATATTATTTACACATAATCATTTAGCATAGTTTAGATGCATACACTTTGTTGCGTGCCCTCCCTAGCTGCGCCCGAACCGAACAAGAACAAGTCTTTAGGACTCCAAGTGTCGTCCCTCCGTAGATAGTCCACAGTACGTCCGGATCCGCCTCCAGATTGACCAACTAGAATCGTCCTTAAGGTGCTAGGATTTTCGGCTAGGTTAGTGCAAGTGTATGGCTGAATTTTTCTTTCAAAAACTTACCCTTTGAATACTTCAATTGTATCTATAAATTATGACCCTAGGCTCCTATTTATAGAGGTATGGAAAAGGAATTACAATCCTACTAGGATTTGGATTTATTAATTAGAATCCAACTTGAACTCTAAATAATAAATATAATCTTGTTAGGATTAGGATTTAATCAATATGTAGAATCCCGATAGGTTTAGGATTCATACAGGAACACAAACACTTACGCACGCACGAGCCGCACGCCCATGCGCAAGCCTCGCGGCCCACGCACGACGCACAACCCCTTTGCCCGCAACCCATTATGCGCGCGCGCCAAGGCTTGGCTGGGCCTGGCCTTGCGCTGGGCCTGGTCGAGCTTGGCGTGTGTTTGTTGCGTGTGGTTTGCTGGGCGACGGCCTGGCTTCGTGCTGGGCCTTCGTCTAGCAAGCCTCGTCCGATGCTAATTCGTACGATACGCTTCCGATTAAATTCCTGATTTCGGAATTTATTTCCGATACGAACAATATTTAATATTTCCGATTCCGGAATTAATTTCCGTTTCGAACAAATATTTAATATTTCCGTTTCCGGAATTATTTTCCGATTTCGATAATATTTCCGATTCTGACAATATTTCCGTTTCCGGCAATATTTCCGATTCCGGTAATATTTCCATTTCCAATAATATATTCCGGTACGTACCATGTTTCCGTTTCCGGCAACATCTACGACTTGGATAATATTTATATTTCCGATACGATCCATATTTCCTTTTCCGGCAATATCATCGTTTCCGGAGTATTCATTTCTTGCTTGTGACGATCTCAGCTCCCGTCGATTTCGAATATCCATAGATGGAGTATTTAATGCCATTAAATACTTGATCCGTTTACGTACTATTTGTGTGACCCTACGGGTTCAGTCAAGAGTAAGCTGTGGATTAATATCATTAATTCCACTTGAACTGAAGCGGCCTCTAGCTAGGCATTCAGCTCACTTGATCTCACTGAATTATTAACTTGTTTAATTAATACTGAACCGCATTTATTAGACTTAACATTAAATGCATACTTGGACCAAGGGCACTATTTCCTTTAGTTTACAGAAAGAATCTTAAGATTAATCCTACGTCAAATTCTCTTTGTTATTGTTGTTTTTCGTTGCAATTTCATCACCAAAATAATATTTTACGCGCAAGTACTCGGTACGACCGTTTCAAATCATCCCAAAACAACAATAATAATAGTGTAGAGAGATGTAGATGGTTGTTTCCACGAACGAATTCTTCGTTGTTGTACGTTGCTATTGTATTTCCCTTTGAGCAACTCCGCCCTCCGAATTCGAAACTAGTATAACTCATTGTTCATTAACCAAGTACATACAAAGAATGATTACATCTTTTGTATACTCCCTAACATTGTTTTGAGTTATTTTTATATACTTGACTCTCTTTTCCCTTCCACCATTTTCTCTCTTTCGGGTTGTTAACTCGATTACAACCTTCAACTTTCCTACCTTTGAGCCGAATTCCAAAATAAATTATCAGGGAGATGCCTCATATGTCCGTGGGAGAGTTGGGACCATAGAGTTAACCAACGAAAAACTAAAGTATCGTGTTGGTCTAATTACCTATGGTGACAAGGTTCGCCTTTGGGATAAAAGTTCAGGTAAAAACTCCAACTTTTCAACCCATTTCACCTTTGTCATTGACACTTTAAACCAGAAGGCACCTAAATATAGGCATGGGTTCACATTTTTCATTGCTCCTGTTGGTTTTGAAATCCCACTAAACTCAGGAGCAAGCTTTCTAGGCCTTTTTAACACTTCAACATATAGTTCCTCCTCAAGTAATAATAATAATAATAATAATAATAATAATAATCAAATGATCGTGGTTGAGTTTGATTCGTTTGCCAATGATAATCAATATGACCCTGCTTATGAGCATGTAGGTATCAACGTCAACTCCATGAAATCTTCTGTAAAAAAACGTTGGAATGCAAGCGAGCATAGTGGAGATTCAGCCGATGTTTGGGTCATTTACAATGCGACTACTGAGATTATGAGAGTCTTATGGTCTTACAAGAATGATCCAAGTTTTAATAATAAAAATGTAAGTCTATCTTTACAAATTGATCTTAAGAAAGTCATCCCTGAATGGGTGAACATAGGTTTTTCAGCTGCGACAGGGGTAAGCACAGAGCGACACATTGTGGAATCTTGGGAGTTCTTTTCTAGTATGGACTCAACTACTAACAACAATGATCGTATGATTATTATTACTGTGTCATCATGTGTTTTCTTTGTTGTTTTGGGAGGTATTATTGTTATAGTGTTTTTTCTATGCCGAAAGAGGAAGAAGGAGAAATTGTTGAATGATGAGGAAACATCATTCAATGATGAACTCGAAAGAGGAGCTGGTCCAAGAAGGTTTTCATACTTTGAGCTTGAATCAGCCACACACAATTTCTCAACCAGACGAAAGTTGGGAGAAGGGGGGTTTGGAGGTGTTTACAAGGGCTACCTTATTGACTCAGATATGCCAATCGCGGTTAAAAAAATATTAAGAGGATCAAGACAGGGGAAAAAAGAGTATGTTGCTGAGGTTAAGATTATTAGTAGGTTAAGGCATTGAAACCTCGTACAACTTATTGGTTGGTGTCATGACGAAGGTGAGTTTCTACTTGTTTACGAGTTTATGCCAAATGGTAGCTTAGATTCTCATTTATTTGGTAACAAAAAGGCTCCCCTGAATTGGGGTGTGAGGTATAAAATAGCTATTGGATTAGCCTCTGGATTGTTTTACCTACACGAAGAGTGGGAACAATGTGTTGTGCATCGTGACATAAAGTCGAGTAATATAATGTTAGATTCGAATTTCAATGTGAAGCTTGGGGATTTTGGACTAGCAACGGTAATGGAACATGGACGTTTATCACAGACTATAACTTTAGCTGGGACATTAGGGTATATGGCACCGGAATACATGAGTACTCGAAAGGCTAGTAAAGAATCAGATGTATACAGTTTTGGTGTGGTTGTTTTAGAGATTGCTACTGGAAGGAAATTAATGGATCTAATTGATGAAGGGAATATTAATATGAAGGGATTAATACAATGGGTGTGGGATCTTTATGGGAATGGGGAACAACATTCGGCTATTGATCAAAGGCTTCGTAAGGAATTTGATGTTACACAAGTAGAGTGTTTGATGCTTGTTGGTTTGTGGTGTGTTCATCCTGATTATAATTATAGGCCATCTATAAAACAAGTTATTCAAGTTCTTAACTTTGAGGCTACTTTGCCTAGTCTTCCACCTACGATGCCTGTTCCGGTTTATCACGTGCCTGTAATGCTGCCATTGTCGGATACCGCCTCTAGCGGCGGCCCTCCATCGCTTACTACAAGCCTTGAAGTTGGTCGTTAAATCTATTCAATTATATGTATGTTCCATATTCAAGTATATAAGTCCCTTGATTAATGATCTGTTAGTTCATGGAGTTGTAAACGTACATGGTGTCGTTTGAAATTAATTATGAATTATTTTACAATGTTTTATGTAACTGGATATTGTATACGCAGTAGATAATTGTTGTGGGTCCAGCCCACTTGTTGCACAAGTAAGTCATTTATCTTGTGTTTGTGAGCCTAAAATGTTGGGTAATGGTTTTAGTCCATTTGTGGCTAAATGGGTTGGCTTATGTTAGAAGTCTTGGAGTGTTTTTTGATGTTTAGTCATGACCTAAAGGGAGTTAGGTTAGCTGTGTGAGAAATCAGATTAAACACACACAAAAAAGGAGAGGAGAGAAAGAAAAGAGAGAGTTCGTAGTTTTCAGGACAACAGTCAGAAAACTTATGTTTGCCGGATATTGAACGGTCGGATCGTGCAGATTTTTGGTCAGCTTGTAAAGGATATATTGGGCCTCATTGTGAATGGTTGGATCGTCGTTTTGAGCTCTGGTTTGTCCGTGGTCGCTGCTGGACAGAACCTACGTTTTTGGTGATATTCTTCATCTCTTGTCTCTTAATTGTTGATCTCTTATGTATGAAAGTGTTGGTGGGTTGTGAACCTTTGTATGTCTGATTTGGGTTCTTTTTCAATCAATTTTATCATAATAAGAGAAGGTGACAAGGGTGGACTCCTCACAAGTCCCGTGCTTTTTACTGTTCACATCGAAGGGGTTTTTCACGTATAATTCGTGTGTTGTTGATTGCATTTTGTTCTTCCGCATTTGATTATTGTTGCTGTCCATTATTGGTTGATTGTTAGGTTATTTTTGGTGAATTGGAGTTGTATTGTTTGGTTGATTGTCTTTGATGTGATCCTTGTGGGTAGTTGATATACTACTAGGGTCCTATCAGTTGGTATCAGAGCGGGGTTTAATTTGATCATTGTTATGGAGTCTACTAGTAGTAGTGGAGGTAGTTCAATGGTTAAATTGACATCAAACAATTATTCCATCTGGAGACCGATGATGGAGGATTTTCTATATTGCAAAGATTTGTATGATCCAATTGAAACAACCACAAAAGCCGATGGCACAATTTCTAAACCTGAAAGACCAGAAAAAATGGAAGAGAAAGATTGGGGAAAATTAAAGAGAAAAACTTTGGGGACTATTAGGCAGTGGGTTGACATTAGCATTTTCAACCATGTGTCTCAGGAGTCTGACCCATATGATTTGTGGAAGAAATTAGAAGGTCTTTATGAAAGGAAGACCGCACATAACAAAGCTTCATTAAACAAGAGACTTGTTAATTTGAAATTGAAAGGTGGAAAGTCTGTTTCTGAACACTTGAGTGACTTTCAGGATATTATTAACAAGCTGACTACTATGAAGATTGTTCTTGATGATGAATTGCAGGCTTTGTTCTTGTTGAGTTCTTTGCCAGATAGTTGGGAAACCTTGGTTGTGACTATTAGTAACTCTGCTCCAGAAGGTGTTCTATCTTTGGATGTCATCAAAGAAAGCATGTTCAATGAAGAGATTAGAAGAAAGGAGATGGGAGTTGATAATTCACATGCTCTTGTTGTTGAGAATCGTGGAAGAAGCAAGAGTAAGGGTCCCAAAGGTCGTGATAACTCAAAGGGGAGGTCCAAGTCTAGAGACAAAGAGACCAGGACATGTCATTACTGCAACAAGCCTGGCCATATCAAAAAGTTTTGCTACCGTTGGAAGAGAGAACAAGGTAAGAAGCAAGACTCACAAAAGCAGGGAGATGATAAAAATACTGCAGCAACCGCTTCTAAGAGTGAAGATGATGTCGCTTTGATTTGTGCAACTAGTGAGTGTCATCATGTAGGGAGTTCAGACACAGAGTGGCTTGTAGATTCAGGTGCTTCATATCATTGTGTTCCCAAAAGGGAGTATTTCACGGACCATCAATCTGGTGATTTTGGTAGTGTGAAGATGGGAAACAAGAGCTCAGCTAGCATTGTTGGGTTGGGTGATATTCGTGTGAAGACAAGTGTTGGGTGCATGCTTACATTGAAGAATGTGCGCCATATTCCTGATTTACGCCTTAACTTGTTGTCTGCAAATGTCCTTGATCTAGAAGGGTACCGACACACCTTTGGTGATGGTAAGTGGAAATTGTCTAAGGGCTCGATGACAGTTGCTCGTGGCGAGTTGTGTTGTTCTTTGTATAAAACATACTTGAGTGTATGTTCTGGTGAGCTGAATGCAGTTGAAGAAAAGAATTCTCCAAATTTGTGGCATCGGAGGCTAGGGCATATGAGTGACAAGGGGATCAAACTGTTAGCAGGTAAATCTCTTATTCTTGTTGATAAATCAGTTTCTCTTGACCCTTGTGATCATTGTTTGGCAGGTAAGCAACATAGAGCTTCCTTTTCTAGGAAGTCCACCAGAAGGCAAGAAAATTTGGAGTTAGTTCACTCCGATGTTTGTGGTCCTATTGAGGTGGAGTCTCTTGGTGACAATAGATATTTTGTCACTTTCATTGATGATGCTACTCGAAGAACTTGGGTGTATATGTTGAAGACAAAAGGCCAAGTGTTCGAGATTTTCAGAAAGTTTCATGCCATGGTAGAAAGGGAGACCGAAAGAAAGTTGAAGTGTCTTCGATCTGACAATGGTGGTGAGCATACTTCTAATGAGTTCAAGTATTATTGCTCACAACATGGCATTAGACATGAGAAGACAGTGCCCGGCACACCACAACACAATGGAGTTGCTGAGAGGATGAACAGAACCATTGTTGAGAAGGTGAGATGCATGCTTAGAATGTCTGATCTTCCTGAGACATTTTGGGCCGAAGCAGTGCAATGTGCTGTGTATTTGATTAATCGATCTCCATCGATTCCTCTTGGTCTTGACATTCCAGAGAGAGCATGGAAGGGACGTGATCCCACTTATTCACATTTGAGAGTCTTTGGCAGCAAGTCATACATGCATGTGCCTAAAGAGCAGAGGTCAAAGCTTGATTCGAAATCCAATCCATGTGTGTTTGTTGGGTATGGGGATGAAGAGTATGTTTTCAGACTCTACGATCCAGAGAAGAAGAAGGTAGTGAGAAGCAGAGATGTAGTATTCTTTGAGCACGAGAAGGGTGCAGATCTTCTGAGTACAAGGTACACTTCTACTTCAGACTTGTCTTTTGATACTACTAATGGCTCTACTTCTACTCCTCCTGTTATTCAGCCAGCAAATGAGAATGTTGAGGATGTACTTGATGATATACATGATGACGTTGGTGAGGTACAACCTGATGACAATGTACCAGATCATGTTGATGATGTTGATGATCTTGATGAGTCTTCATCTGATGAAGAAATACATGAGGAAGATGCACATGAGGAAGTGGTTCATGAAGAGGTTCATCAGCAGGGGGAGCAACCTACCCCTCAAGTGGAGGATACACATGTTCGAAGGTCCACTAGAGAGCGTAAATCTTCAACAAAGTATCCAAGCTTAGAGTTCATTCTAGTTAGTGAAGATGGAGAGCCAGAGAACTATCAAGAGGTGTTGTCTCATGATGAGAAAAACCAGTGGCTCGATGCAATGAAGGAGGAGATGGATTCCTTGGAAAAGAATGACACCTATGAGCTAGTGAAGCCTCCCAAGGGCAAGAAAGTCTTGAGAAAAAGATGGGTTTTCAAGAACAAGAAAGATGGTGAGAAGATAGTAAAGTGCAAAGCCAGATTGGTGGTAAAGGGATGCAACCAGAAAAAGGGCATTGATTTTGATGAGATCTTCTCTCCGGTGGTCAAAATGACATCTATCATAACTGTGTTGGGTTTAGCAGCCAGTCTTGATCTTGAGTTGGAGCAACTTGATGTAAAAACTGCATTTTTACATGGTGACTTGCATGAAGAGATCTATATGGAGCAACCTTAAGGTTTTGAAGAAAAAGGGAAAGATAAACTTGTTTGCAAGTTGAAGAAGAGTCTTTATGGGCTCAAACAGGCACCAAGGCAGTGGTACCAAAAATTTGATTCGTTTATGACAAGCAATGGTTATAAACGAACTACTGCCGATCCTTGTGTGTATTTCAGAAAGTTCCCTGAAGGTAATTTCATCATCTTTCTTTTATATGTAGATGATATGCTGATAGTTGGATAAGATGCAGATACGATTCAAAGTTTGAAGAAAGCATTTTCCAAGTCATTTGACATGAAAGACTTGGGTCCTGCAAAGCAAATCTTAGGCATGGAGATTGCTCGTGACAGGAAAGCTAGGAAATTGTGGTTATCCCAGGAGAAGTATATTGAACGGGTGCTTGAAAGGTTCAATATGAAGCATGCTAAGCTTGTTAGTACACCACTAGCTACTCACTTCAAGCTAAGTAAGAGAGCTTGTCCTACAACAGAGAAGGAGAAAGAAGTTATGTCATCCATTCCTTACTCTTTTGCTGTTGGTTCTTTGATGTATGCTATGGTGTGTACTAGACTTGATATTGCACATGCGGTCGGTTTGGTGAGCCGCTTCTTATCCAATCCGGGTAAGGCTCACTGGGAAGCAGTGAAGTGGATCTTCAGATACTTGCGGGGCACCTCCAAATTGAGTCTATGTTATGGAGGTGGCAAACCTATACTTGAAGGCTATACTGATGCAGACATGGCAGGTGATCTTGATAATAGAAAATCTACCTCAGGTTATGTGTTTACATTTTCAGGGGGAGCCATCTCATGGCAATCCAAGCTACAAAAATGTGTAGCTTTGTCCACGATTGAGGCAGAGTATATTGCAGCAGTGGAAGCAAGCAAGGAGATGCTTTGGCTTAAGAGGTTCCTTCAAGAGTTGGGTTTGAAGCAAGGGGAGTATGTAGTGTTCTGTGATAGTCAGAGTGCTATGGATTTGAGCAAGAATTCGATGTATCATGCTGGCACCAAACACATTGACATTAGATATCATTGGTTGCGAGATGTAATTGAAGAATAGAGAATGAAACTGAAGAAAGTCCACACCGACAAGAATGGTGCAGATATGTTGACAAAGGTAGTTCCCGGAAGCAAGGTTGAGCTTTGTAGTAAGCTTGCCGGGATGAGGTTCAAGTGATCATTGTATGATCGTGTCTTCCCCGTGATGGGCTGGAGGGGGAGATTGTTGTGGGTTCAGTCCACTTGTTGCACAAGTAAGTCATTTATCTTGTGTTTGTGAGCCCAAAATATTGGGTAATGGTTTTAGTCCATTTGGGGCTAAATGGGTTGGCTTATGTTAGAAGCCTTGGAGTGTTTTTTGATGTTTAGTCATGACCTAAAGGGAGTTAGGTTAGCTGTGTGAGAAATCAGATTAAACACACACAAAAAAGGAGAGGAGAGAAAGAGAAGAGAGAGTTTGTAGTTTTCAGGGCAGCCATCAGAAAACTTCTGTTTGCCGGAGATTGAACGGTTGGATCGTGCAGATTTTTGGTCAGCTTGTTGAGGATACATAGGGCCTCATTTTGAATGGTTGGATCGTCGTTTTGAGCTCTGGTTTGTCCGTGGTCGCTGCTGGACAGAACCTACGTTTTTGGTGATATTCTTCATCTCTTGTCTCTTAATTGTTGATCTCTTATCTATGAAAGTGTTGGTGGGTTGTGAACCTTTGTATGTCTGATTTGGGTTCTTTTCCCTCAATTTTATCATAATAAGAGAAGGTGGCAAGGGTGGACTCCTTACAAGTCCCGTATTTTTTACTCTTCACATCGAAGGGGTTTTCCACGTATAATTCGTGTGATGTTGATTGCATTTTGTTCTTCCGCATTTGATTATTGTTGCTGTTCATTATTGGTTGATTGTTAGGTTATTTGTTTGGTGGATTATTTGTGGTGAATTGGAGTTGTATTGTTTGGTTGATTGTCTTGGAGGTGATCCTTGTGGGTAATTGATATACTACTAGGGTCCTATCAATAATAACTTACATTTTATTATGTGGATCGGAAATGGATCGGATTTGTGTTGTATAATTTTTCGTGTTTGAATCAGGTGATCGGAATATAATGCTCTTGTATTAATTATGGGTGTTAATACAGACTTATATCACAAACTCTTAATTAAACCCGGTGTGAAATACTTCCTCCGTCTCTATATAGTTGCAACACTTCCCTAAAATGGAAATATTACAATAGTTGCAACACACCTAAAATGGAAATATTTTTTACCCAAAGTTACAATTTTACACCTAAGATAAAGTAAATAATGTGACTAAAGTGGTTGTGGCCCCACTTAAGTACCACTTTCTTAAATACCGTGTAGAGGGGTATGTTGCAACAATAAAGAATCGGAGGAAGTATATATTAAGTCGGATGTAAAGTTATATTAAAATTGATTAAATGGTACCCGATATAACGTAAAATGCATTCATGTTTTAGTGATAATTTTGTTTTCCTTTTTAATAAAACTAGTCTTTTAGCCCGTGCGCACTGCACGGGCTGTGCTTATGGCACGGAGATCAAATAGTGAATATACACGTATTTACATGTTTGCTATTCATGTTGACTTGTTTAATTACCATTCTTATATGCACGCGATATATATATATATATATATATATATATATATATATATATATATATATATATATATATATATATATATATATATATATATATATATATATATATATATATATCACGCACATTTGAAAGCTAAAAAAACCATTCCACTTGAACTTACGAATTATACTTGAAACAATTTGCAACCATCAGGAACTTGGAATTTAATGTCCAAATTCTGGGCTTTTTCAAGTTCCACCTGTTAAGGAAGAAAAACAGCTCCATAGACATCCCCAAACACCAACTGCTTGTTATTCTTCAAATTCAATTCAACACCCATTTTATAAATAAATAGAGATTGAATTTCCCTCTTGATAATTACATTCAATTCAAAATGAAAATTGAAAATTCACACAAACCAATCAAGTATTTCGTTATCATTCTCGGTCTATTTTACATGTAAAAGTTGCAATTAAGGAATTAGAATCTCAAGGCCTCAAACCCGGAGTTGTGTTTGCAATTAATTACAGGAGGATCGACCTAAAAAATACCAGAAGGAATAATAAAATCATTTCAAGACTTTCCAGAATTTCAATCAATTTCTAAGTAACAATTCACCCAATTATATGAGAAATTAAGCAAGGTAAATCAAGTGGAGAGAGAAAATGACTTGATTGTCAGCGAGGATCACGTCAACTCGGTTCTGCTGTGACGAAAATCCTTGAGAGAACAACTGCTGCGACGGCTGCGACCTTGGTTGCTGCATCATACTCGATCTCCGTCAAATTATTGTTGGAAAACCGCCATTAAAGAAGAAATAAAGTTTCAAGAGATCGAAAAAAACTTTAATTTGCAGAAAAATTAAGCAAATACTTAAGACAGAAATTTAGGTTAAAAACCTGGTGTAAATTAGGGTTTTGGATCAGCCCTGCGGCTGAGTGCGGAGGAGAGAGAGAGATTGAGTTTTTCCTAAAGGAGGGTTTTTGAGGAGAGAGAGAGAGAGAGAGAGAGAGAGAGAGAGAGAGAGAGAGAGAGAGAGAGATTGGGTTTACTGAGGTTATGGGATTGTGGGTTAATTATGAAATCGAGGGTAATATAGTCCTTTTGATTGGGGACACCAAAAGTGGTGTTACCGAAATGTCCCTTCCCTCCTTACTTATCTCTATTTAAGATCCACATTCTGGGCTTTTTCAAGCTCAACCTATTTGGGAAGCAAAACAGCTCCATACACATCCCCAAACACCAACTGCTTGTTATTCTGCAAATTCAATTCAACACCCATTTTTTAAATGAATAGAGATTGAATTTCCCTCTTGATAATTAAATTCAATCCAAAATGAAAATTGAAAATTCACCAAAACCAATCAAGTATTTCATTATCATTCTCGATCTATTTTACAGGTAAAAATTGCAATTAAGGAATTAAAATCTCAAGGCCTTAAACCCGGAGCCGTGTTTGCAATTAATTACAGGATGATCGACCGAAAAATTAATTCACCAGAAATTTGAAATGAATAATAAAATCATTTCAAAACTTTCTAGAATTTCAATCAATTTCTAAGTAATATTTCACCAGATAATATGAGAAATTAAGCAAGGAAAATCAAGAGGAGAGAGAAAACGGCCTTATTGTCAGCGAGGTTCACGTCAACTCGGTTCTTCTATGACGAAAATCCTTGAGAGAACAACTGCTGCGACGGTTGCGACCTTGGTTGCTACATCATACTCGATCTCCGTCAAATTATTGTCGGAAAACCGCCATTAAAGATGAAATTAAGCTTCGAGAGATCGAAAACACATTAATTTGCAGAAAAATTAAGCAAATACTTAAGACAGAAATTTAGGTTAAAAACCTGATGTAAATTAGGGTTTTGGATCAGCCATGCGGCTGAGTGCGAAGGAGAGAGAGAGATTGAGTTTTTCCTAAAGGAGGGTTTTTTGAGGAGAGAGAGAGATTGGGTTTACTGAGGTTAGAGGATTGTGGTTTAATTATGAAATAGAGGGTAATATAGTCTTTTTGATTGGGGACACCAAAAGTGGTGTTACCGAAATGTCTCTCCCCTCTTGGCTTATATAATCGAGATTAAGAGGGAAGACCTCTCTTGCTACATAAAAGTAAAACAATATCTATTGAAGGTTATTAGTTGTAGATGTGCTTGGTTATTTAATATTTTTGGTCTTGAGTTGTGATCTTCAGTAGTGGACAATCAAATATTACGCCGAGCTGCAAAAACAACAAATACTACGTATTGAGTATCTCAAGAAACAGAAGTCACATATTTCCAACATTAAATATGAAAACCTGGGGGAAAAGAAAATTTGAAGTTGATAATAATAAAAAGTCGTGATATACCATTACACAATCTTATGATTTTCATCTTTTGATCATTCTCTCTCCCTCATCACCCGAAGTAATGAGTTACTGATGAGCGACATTTATGTCGCTCTTAGCTTAGGATTTCATGTTAGTTTATTATGCTTTTTCATAGTTTTTATAGTTTTTCGTATGATTTTTATAAGTTTCTCTCCATCTTGTGCTTTATAGGTGATTATGGTGAAATATGATGGAAAACAAGTAGATTGGAGCCAAAACAGGGGACGTGCGACCGAACAGGAGTTCGTGCGCCCGAACAGTGATGAACTGGTGAACTCAAGGAAGATGCAGCTTTGTGCGACCGAACAACACTTTATGTTCGATCGCACAAGAGCCCCTTTGTGCGATCGAGCTCTGTTAAACGATCGCACAAAATCGATTTCAGAGACAGAATGTCCCCAATTTTGACGTTCGACCGCACAGGATTTCGTTCGACCGCACAGATATTTGTGTGCCCACACAACTTGTTTGTGCGACCACATTGGAAGTCTTAGAAGAATTGGCCAAGAAAAGCTTATTCGACCGCACAAGATTTCTTGTTCGGTCGCACATGACGAAGGAGGCCATCTTTGCTTTGTTTGCTCGCATAGGATCAAGTGTGTGCTCAAATTAGCTTTCTCCGTACGATTGCACGGAGGGTATGTGCGATCGAACGTCGACGCGGGCTGCAGATTTTTGAATTAAAGCTTTTATTTGGGGAAACTTAAAAATAGATTTTTCATTTTAATTTTAGAACATTAACTTTTACATTCACATAATTAGAAATTCCAATTACTTTTTCCAGCATTTCTAGAGAGAGAAACTCCATAGTTTTGAAGCTTCAAGTTGTAATTTCTTCAACTCTTTCAATTCCTTGCAATTTTAATTCAATTTCTTAGTTCTTTGTTCTTGCTATTTTGCTATTTTTCTTTAATTCTTCTTTAATTCTTGAATTCCTCTTTGCTTTGATTTTAGCTTTATTAATTCTCAATTCTTTAATTGATTTTGCAATTGAATTCCCAGCTTCTTGATTCCTTCCTTTTACTCTATCAATTACATGATTACTTGCCTAGAATTCATCAATTTCCTAATTTCAAGCATGTGTAGTGAGTAGATTTTAGTTAGGGATAGGGGAGAATCTAGGGGCTTAATTAGGGGAAATTGATGGTTGAATGTTGATTGATTGATGTAATTAAATTTGATTTGGTGATAGGACATCCATGACTAATTGAGTAGTAGTTGCAAATACTAATTGATTGGATTTGATTGGAATGTATAGTCTAGGTTTGGCAAGACATTGTGAGCCTATTTTATACAAGTGAATAGTGGTTCCTATATGCAAGTTGTCTAAGTTTAGGATTAGGCGAAAGCTCTTCTATAGATTAGATGCTTCGCGTGCTCCATTCGAGAGGTGGCGAGCACATCATTCGATTCTATTCCCCTATGCACCAAGTCGTTGCATCATCATGATTGCTGGATTGTTTAGATCGTTTTCCCCAATTCCCTAGCCTATCCCCGATTCCTAGCGTTTCCTTATATTGGTTAATTCGTTAGATTGTTAGCTTAGTTTTCCTAGAAATTAATTCAAATTAAACCAACTTTTGTCTAAACAAGCTTAACGTCTTGACTCAATGCACACCGTTTCTACGGGACGATCCCTATGCTTGCCGCTATAGTCCATATAGCCGGTTAGTTAGGAGTTTATAATTTTGTTTGGTTAGGTGGTTTTCTTTTCAACAACGGAAAATCGCCCTATCAGTTAGGTTTACCCTATCGAAGAGTTAACCTGGTTCATTTTTCTTATAAAAAAATATTACCTTATGAATACCGTAAAACATTGATGCCAAACCTGTCACAATTGTATTTTTTAAAGATCAACTGCTTTTCATTAACTTAACGATGGCCAGTTGGTCACACGTATGGTGTATAGTCATATGACATACAATTATCGACAATATGTTACAAAAATATGAGTGTAATAAAGAGTTATATGATAAAGATTGAGTAATATATTATCACATAGTAGGTTACTAAGCAGGAATTTAGAAAGAAATGATGCAAAATTATGGAATTCATTGCATCAATTCCAGTATCAAGACCACCTATATATCACCTTGATTTCTTCCCCTCTGTTAAAACACCCATAGAACACATACACAGTTCCAATCAGCCAGATTGAGTAACCTAGCACCAGCACATGATTTCTTCCCCCTCGTGTCTGTAAATAAAATCATCTAGAATTTATGATTATATCTACGCTGGTAGTATTTAGAAATTTCATATGCTAAAACTACGGTAGGCAAGATACATAATGAAAAGGGATAAAGGGAGAAACAGAGGGGACATTGGGCCAAAGTTGACAATGAATTAAATATATAATCCGTAAAATTGAATGAAATGGTGGACTGGTGAAAGGAAGAAGAAATGGATGAGCCGTTGCCAAAGTAGATTCCATTAGGGGTGTGCAAAAATTGGTCTGGACCGAAAAATGGACCAGACCGGACCGACCCAGACCGGACCAGACCGGACCGAAGACAATCGGTCCGGTCATCGGGTCGAGAAATATCAATTTCCGGTCTTCGGTCCGGTCCGGTCTGGTCCGGTCCAAAACCCGATTTTGGACCGGACCGATTTTTGTTAATAAAATATAATATAAAATACTTAAAAAGTTAATTCTCTCCTTTAATATGTTGTAAATATTATTATATTGTGATATGTTTTATTTTAGCTTCCAAAAAAGGCCTTAAAAAATTGATTTTTTTATATATATATATTTTTTTTTACCTTAATTTTTAGAAAAATAAAAAATATATAGAAAAAGGTCTACAACCGGTCCAAATCGGTCCGGTCCGGATTTTGGACCGATTTTATCGGTCCGGTCCGGGTTCGGTCCAAGCATAATCGGTCCGGTCTTTGGGTCTCAAATTATCAAATTTCGGTCTTCGGTCCGGTCCGGGTCGGTCCGGTCCGGTCCGGGTTTGGACCGATGAACACCCCTAGATTCCATAAACCTCCTTAATTCCAGCCATTTAATTTAGAATTGATGTTTTATTAGGGAAGGGAGGAGATTAAGGGATTGAATTAAATCAAAATTGAAGAATTAAGTGGGAAGGGAGAGAATTGGGGGTAACAAATCAAATTGGGAAGGCTTAATTGCAAGGAAATAATGGGAAGAAGATAAAAACGGGCAAGATGGTAATCAAGGGACAGTTAACAACAACCAAAGCCAATCCGGGAATGGAGAATAAGTAGGTGACACGTGGTACAACAAAGAAAAAGGTAGAATAAGAAGATGACATGTCGTGGAGATGATTTTCTTTTTTAAATACTAGGTATTGATTATTCAATCAAAATCACTCATGATGTACTGTGTAAAGGTAACTATATAACCTCTATAAAAACACTTGAAAACTCACTTCATAATTTAAAAAAAAAAATTAATCCAAAAATAAACAAGTTATTGTTACTATTGTTGGGTACTTGGGTGTGACATGATTTTTATTTGACTTACTTAAGATTGAATTGCACTACTTTTTTAAGACTAGGACCCGGACCGCACATTATCGCGCGCGGATGCCCATCGTTAAAAATGATGAATTTTTGTCTCCTAAATCAAACACGAAAAAATGAATAAAATATGTTTTCTTGCTCTTTTTTTATCATTATTATCTTATAAATATGGAGGACAATGTTTTAGTGGTTTAGAAATTCTGTAAAATAGTCTCATAGTCAACACATATCTATATGTCATGGAGGTTATCCTTATATGCATGTGTAACAGAAACGTATGAGATTGTAAATGTCATTTATGTATCCTTGTGGTTTTGTTTCTCTTTCGCATACTCTTCGTTCCTCCGTTCTCTGTAATTTATTTTTGTATTCATCTCCAAACTCATAATAGTAGAGATGAATATCCGAACAAACTCATTTTCACGAACAAGATCAAAAAGTAATATTAGATGTATGGATATTTGACGCCGATCAAGTCCCTTCAACCGACTTTATAACAATCAATAACAATACCACATCCAAGTAACCATTTCCATTTCTATAAAACTCATACGAATATTTTGTTACGCCATATTAAGCGATTCTTGTACATAATACGCACTCTGTAAATTGTATATCATACATCACACCTATCCTAGCCAGTAATTTCTACGCCCAAATATATCTGTCTCCCATGAGCTGGCAGTGATAGATCTAAAACATATAACAATCCTAAAGCTTGTATGTCAGTCTTTAACACCATCCTCTATCTCCTCGTCTTCAGGAACTCCTCGAAGATATAGGACATTGTTGCACCTAAGAAAAAAAATACCCTAGAAATACAAGGTGGTGTTAAATTCTGGAGTTTGGGGCTAAAATGAGAAACATGCAAACTAAATAAACTCAGCAACAAGTTCACATGAAAGAATGGATGGCATAGTCTGTTATGAGCGAATCTAATCAGCCAAATATTTATTCTATAAACCATCATATCACAACACCAATATCATAAGCTCAATCCCAATCTCACCCAATTTGTGGATGAGGAGTGCAGAAAGGCACCTCTCAATAAACAAGAAATCACTCCATGTCACCTCCCTACATATATAACCAATCCCTCAAAGCTCAAAAGTATAACAAGTCACCCAAAAACCAGCTGGTTATACCAATTTAAATAGGTGCAACCAGTTGGACAATGATTTTGTATATTCTAAATTCTAAGGAACGAAGTTTGTGGCAGAAGCACAAGTCATAGTTGCAAAAAATTTACTTTATCATGCTAAAAAGACAAGAGGTGCAATCATCTACTAAGAAATTTCATTTGCAATAACAGTAAGTATCGAAATAAAACTTTGATAACCTGATGAAGATCTCCAGTCTTTTGACCTTCGATATACTCTTCAGTGTTCGGCAGCTGCAAGCAAGTCATCAATGTGAAAGATAAGAAACTATGAATTCAACAACACAATACAAAGAAAAGCATCCACTATTGATAAGTATTTCCTCCTTGCATCAAAATAAAAATCAAATTTATATTAGGTGCATGAGAACATGCTGATGAATTGTAAGAGTGTGCGCATGCCTTAAAATTGATATGTATTTACCAAGCTCTCTACAGACACAAAATTCTTGTTTCTTGTTTGCACCGGGTGGAAGAGGCCATATGATCTGGTATGGTCATTGCACGATTTCCCTCCTATGGTAAGTGGCCCTGTCAGAATAGTTTGAACAACCTGCTACTTTTAACCACTTCATTGAGCGTGTACCTCTCACAATTAAACTACAATAACACAAAGATTAATAGAATAGCCGGTTTTAATGAAAATGAAATCAACAAAGGAATATTTGAAAAGTTTCATAAACGTTTTTTTAATCATGTCATACTTTTTGTCATCCATCTCCACTCTTATATCATTGATCTCAACACCAGGAAGTTCTACTGTGACGACATGGCTGGATTCGGATTCAATAACGTTTATCCTTGACGACCATCCTATTTCTACGACAGATTATGGATAACTCAAACCATAGCATATGATATAATTTCTTGATTACTAAGAATGATTTATGTGACTCTAGATGAATATGATTGCAGTAAAACAGTCTGATAGTCTGCTACTTTAAACTGGAGTACAACATATATGTGGCATTTTGTCTTACCATTTATTGGAGAAGAAAAAGTGTGTCTTGTGCAAGTTCTTTACTTCTCTTTTGGTGTGGTAGATGTGTGACATTTTGATTTAGGTAACATCTTATCTTGTTTAACGGGTTCAGTTGCACTACTATCGAAACAGTTCAATTCCTCTCGAGCAGGTCTAGAAAAGAGTGGTTGTATAGAGGCAGGACGAGAAAATAAAGGTGACTCAGGGGCAGTAGTATTTTCTCGTTTACCCACTTAGCAGAACATACTCCTGGAATAAATCATGTTTTCACTAGAATATAGAAAGATGTCACTGGAGAAGTTAACTTAAATTCGAGGGTAGTAGTTTCTTGGAGTGAGAAAGAGGCCCCGGGCTAAAGTAAAGTACGTGCAGTGCCCAAGGCATAGCCTACCTCGTAAAGTACCCTTGAGAGGCAGATGATTGGCGTCCAAAGTGCATTCTGCTATCAAGCCTTCTAAATGAAGTGCTTAAATTGCTGCTGCAGTTTTGAAACATCACATATTTTCAAATTCTTGTTATTACATAGTACAAAGTACGAAAGAAAAAAGAGAAGAAAATAGAGGATTCGTTCAAGGATTCCACCTACAAAATGAAAAACTTCAAGGTAACCCGTTTTTGAATTTTTATGACCGCACCAACAGCTACTCCGGACAATTCAGATAGTGTATACTCTGTCAGTACTACTCCGGACAATTCACATTCTTGTTATTACTTAGTACAACAATTGGAAATCAGGTTGTCAACTACACCACCCATAACATCAAAAAGATTACAAGCCCAAATCGAAAACCCTAAATCTGAATAATTTATAGAAAGTTGATATTTAATTTTCACGTCATTAAAGAAGAAGATTGAGAAATTTAATACCGTGCAAGAGTATTCCACTGCGCGTACTTCTCGTCTACGCGCAGCATCAAAGATTCGGATAAGGAGAAGGTAGATGAGCAAAATTTGGAAGGAGAAGGTAGAGGAAAGAGAGAGAAGTGAAGGAATTTTAGGGTTTGCTGTGTGGAGAAAGAAGATGAAGATATTGCCATTATAGGAGCTCCAGTGTAGAGAAGAGAAGAGAAGAAAAGAGAGAGAGCGCGCAACAAAGCAAACGTGGTGAAGATAAAAGAGAGAAAGCATGGTCAAATCGTTAATTCACTATTCATAAGAGAAATATTACTTTTTCAAGGAAGGATTTGATGGTTAGGGACGTCATTTTATTATTCCAAATGTATAGTTGTTGCTTTTAGAAGGGTTAATGACTGAATTTCACTATGGCCATGTTCGATATAATTAGTGGTAGCTGGCAGCGATTAGCAGTTGAGTAGCGGGTAGAGGTTAGAGTAACCCGTGGCGGTTAATAGTAGGGGGTAACGGTTAGCTGTCAAAATAGCAGGTAACTAATATGAGTGTTCAGTAAAGGTAGTGGTTGATATTATATATTAAAATAAAAGCTATAATATTATTTATATAAATTTGTCAAACGCTACCCGCTACCTTAAACCCTACTAAGGGCGTGTTCGGCAGTAGTGTTTGAGGTAGCGGGTAGCGTTTTGACCTAGTCAAGACGCTACTTGTAAAATTTGTAAATGTTTGACAAGGTAGCGGTTTAGCTAGCGGTTAGCGATAGAGGTAGCGTTAGGGTAACTTTTGACAAACGTTAACATTAGTAGCTTTTACGGTAGAGGGTAGCTTTTGACAAATTTATAATAAATTTTAAACAATATTCTACCTTTTATTTTATTTTAGAATATCAACCGCTACTTTTACCGAACACACATATCAGTTAGCCGCTACTTTGACAGCTAACCGTTACCCGCTACTGTTCACCGCTACTCGCTACTCTACCCGTTATCCGCTACTCAACCGCTAACGGCTACCCGCTACCGCTAATTTTGCCGAACATGGCCTAATTTTAATATTTGACAAAAGCTACTTAATCGCTGCATCTACCGCTAACCGCTACCGAAACAGCTAACAGGCTAAACACTTACAAGTTTTACAAGTAGCGTCTTAACTAGGTCAAAACGCTATCTGCTACCTGAAACGCTACCGCCGAACACGCCCATAAACTTGTCTTTAACACTGTTAATTTGTGCATACAATCACTACAAGAAATGGTACTATTAACGACGGGAAATCTCGTCGCGAAAGGCCAATAATCGTTGATTAACGACGGGATTTCCTGTCGCGAACCCGTCATAAAAGAGGACCGTCGTTAATAGAAATCCCGTCGTAAATTTGTCGTAAACCCGTCGTAAAAGACATTTGTGACGGTTATTCCCGTCATTGTTTAGTTGTTAGCCCCGTCGCAAAAGGCTTTTGCGACGGGATTTTTGACCCGTCGTAATTAGGTTGTCGTTAAAGATACAAATTCTTGTAGTGAATTTGTATATTTTATTGAGATAGGATTATAATTATTACGTTAACTAATGAAAATATAATACCCATTTTGAAAAAATTCTACATGTTAGATCGACCAAAACCCAAACTCCGATCATTAACCAACATTTGTAAATCCGAATTTAAAAATGACCGACCCAAATTTACTAGAATGAGAAAATAATTTATTAATAAGCGCTTCCGACGGACCTGTTTACAGGTCTACGCGCAAGATATAATTTTGTTTGGTTGTAAATTGAATGTGTTTGCTAGCCTAGCTTTAGATGAACATAGGTGACGTGTCTAAACTAATGGAAATTTTACTTACTAGCAATTATTTAGTTTATTATGGTGATAATGACATGAACTCAATTTAAAACATATTGGTCGTTGTTCTCTAATAAAATGATTCCTGTGGATTGAGTTTTTGTGGGGATAGGGGGTGTGTGTGTGTTTGGGGTTGATTGAAAGAAACTTGAGTACATGCATAAATGCATTATGTGTGCGAAGAGTTACAAACATCCTAGTTCATCAAACTTCCTTTTCGTGGTTGTTAAGAAAGACCAACGACGTACGTAGTATTTGGATAGCAAATAAAAGGGATCAATTCTAATTGCACCTAATGTTTTAACTTTTGGCTTTCTGGCCGCATACCTCATTTTCAACCTTTAAATCCATAAGACTGACAAATAAATTACTGTGTATTAGTTATACAAGCTAAATACTACTATAGATATAAAATGTTACTTCATATTTTGTCCTACCTCCGTTTTAAAATAACATTTACACTTTTTGTTTTAGTCCGCTTCGTAATATTCTTTACACTTTGTTTTATTCTAGTTTTTTGACGTGAAAAATTACTAATTTACTGATGTGGTTAAAAAGGCTTGTCCACCTTGAATTAATCGTAACGAGACATGTGACACCTACCCTACCAAGTGTTATACACTCTTGATTTGTATTACAAACCTTGTAATTGGATTACAAGGTAAGAATGGCCCAAGACAAGAAGAGGCCCAAATACTAAACGACCCACTCAACTCCTCTATCTCCAAATCTGTTAAGGACACGTGTCCTCATCTTCAAGGCTAACCAATCAGACAACTAGAGTTTTGGAACAAATCCCTAAAACCCTAGTCTTATAAATAGCCTAGATCCAAAGGTTGTACGAAGATTGTGCCAGCGCATACCTGATACCTCCGTGGAAAGAGTGACACGTCAGCACCAACGAAAGTTCCCACATCATTTGGCACCGTCAGTGGGGAGGTACAGTATCATGGCAGATTTCCAGCCTACAACTGAAGGTACGCGCAGAAAAAGGAACGTGGAGTTGTGGTACCTGTCATGCAACGGTAAGCCGGCCTACTTCAGTAAGCTCCTTGCAACAGATGCTACACGACCTTCGGCTGGACATCGATCACTGCAGAGTGGCAGATGCAGCTACAATACATACACCCTCCAAGAAGAGATTGCAAGAGCTTTTAATGAAGTCGGCCTAGAGTCAGGACAATCCAAGTCAAGTGCACTAGAAACCAGGGAATGCGAAGACGAACTACGTACTTCTCAGCCCTTTCAGGAGATATACGGTGACGGAAGGGCACTTAGGGTAGTTCGCTTGCATGAAACTCCCAATTACCATGTGAGAGAAGGACGCCCATGGCGGCGGATGGGACCAGTGCATCATATCCAGAAGAGGGTCACGCCCATGATGCTAGGGCACACATTCCCCTTTTGTATCAACATCATGTCTGGACCAAAAGAGCCCAAGATGACACTACTACATTTTTTATCAGATGCAACGGTGTAAATGTATTTCATGCAACGGTTGTCTCGTTACGGTTACAACAGGTGAGGCTAATGCAACGGTTTGGTCGAATCCTTCAGAGTCGTTGCATTAGGAGGGCTAATGCAACGTTTCCAACAACGGTCTATGACATGATAAGGCTAATGCAACGGCCATATGTTTTAAATAAAAAAAATCTAACTTGTCGCACCAACTGGGTATAAAATCGTACCTACCCCAAAATTTTTTTCCCCAAATAATTTCAAAATAATCGAGTTCCCGTGTTCCTGAAGAGAGAGAAAAGGAAGAGGAGAGAGAAACCCTAATTAGTTTTTTCATGCCTCGAAATCTAGACCTCCAACTCAATCTTCTCCATTTCTTCTTCCTTTAAAGAGGAATAGCAAGCTATTTAACACAAAGGGAGCCAACAGTTCGAGCCTTGTTATCTGTCGAAATAGAACAGGTTGAGAAAGGATTCTACCTATTTTTTGTTGAAAAATTCTTCTGTTATGAGAAATATTTTAAAGGTTAATTTTTTGTCGTTCCTTTCTTAATTTCCCCCAATATTTCAATTTCGTTTCTTGTCATTTATCAAAATTTAGGGTAGTTAAATATTTTCAATAATGGTTTCTATGATAGGGCTTCTAGAATTGAATGTGGTTACTTGCTGATCCGAAGATATTGTTACTCTTTCTCCTTCCAAACAATTCTTAAAGACGTACTGGTTAGTGTTTGATTTTCGATGAAGTAATTGTACCAATACCTACTTCAATTTTCAGGATTTTAATGTTAATTTTATGGTTTGGTTGTGTTTGCGTTCAATCTTTAGGGTACTACAGACTTTTTAATTATTTTTTGTGTTTAGGATAGTTATTGTGCTTTTTCTTGTTCTAGAGTTTGATTGGAAATATATTGTGTGTTGATGCCGGAAATATTTATGGAATTTAACATTCTAGATATTTTTAGACCTAGTTCTAGGAATCAATTTGGAAAAGAGAAGAATTAAACTGAAAGAAAAAAGTCATTGGAGAAGTAAAGTTTAATGTTAGTTTAATTTGGAGCTTTGCCTTTATTTTTAACTTGATTTTCTATTTTTTCACATCAATCTATTCGGAGCTAATGCATTACCTAGAATTGGAGTTACATGCTTGATTTTCTAGACGATTAAGGTAATGAACTGCATTTATATATGATGGAAAATTTCTACGGAAGGTTGTTCTTCCTGGTTGGTTGTTATATTTGTAATAAGATAAACTCTTTAGGGCTAGTCCTTTCTTTATATAATTAGATACAAGTTTATGACTACAAAATTTATGTCTCAATTCTTTAACATTTCTTATAAACTCTAAGAAATCATCCAAATTCATAGGCTCTGTTATGGCTCTTTTACACCAGAAGATAAGGGATTCATATACTAACTCTCATTTTAACTCAAATGGCCGTGAAGCCTTTTCAGATTGAGCATTTGTAATGGATCAAGAAGTCTTGAATCTATCCGGTCGAGAGTTGCAATAACTTTGTGTCTAGGAAATGTAGGGTTCGAATTTCCCATGGTTTCCTCTCTTTTGTGCATCTTGCCTTCTATTTTCCCCGTCCTTGAATTGGTTATTATCACATTATATACATGAGGGATCATTGTTATTTATCGTAGCAACTGGTGGTATATTACTTATCAAATCCTTTTATATGGATCTTTGTTTAAACTTTTAGTGATTGGTGGATATTTATGTTTCATAAGATGGCACATTCAACATCAAAACATTTTGTACTCATACAGCGTGTAGATTATAATGATTTGATAGATGAATTGAAATTGATATATTTTTGTGAGATATACATTTTATCTAGATAAATAAATGACTAGATATGGACAAGATTGAAATGGAGAAGTAAAGACAACACATATTAATCTTGGTTGAATTCAGCAGTTCCCTATGCTTTATAAGATTTAGTTTTTCTCCTTCTTTAGATAAAATATATAGAAGTACATTGGATTTAATCAATTATGGAAGTTCCTTCCCTTTCTTGCAATTTTGACCATATCTAATGTGAGGTGATGGTATAAACTTTTAAGGTTTTATTTTACCCAAGTTTTGGACAAAAGGTGGTGTAAATATTTACAACTTATTTTTTATGCACTCAACTAAGACTTTACTAATATAGTCAATATTTTGGAATTTTAAGGAGTAAAGTTCTATGGATTAGAGGTGGAATGACAGATACATGACATTTAAGCTATATATCACAGAAAATGAGACTAAGGAGATGGACGGTCCAAGTTCATATGCAACTACGTAAGTGTCTTGTGATTGATTTGTAATTCTAAACTCAATATCGGTTTATTTGTATATTAAATATACCCTCTATCTTTAAGTTTCCATTTTGTTCATTTTTATAGGTTCTGTTTGATTTCATGAATCAAATTGGAAGAAAAGAAGGCGAAAAATTTATTTTTCTACTTTCTCCAAAAAAATTCGTGAAGGCATATTGGTCAAGAAATGGATTAACATAGACGTATGATGATTGAATCCCATGGCATACGGATAACTAGTCTCTGGAATGTAATGCGTAGATATTTCCATAGGAGGTTTTACTTTGTTGACTAATTTGGTAGTGTTTCATTTTGTAACCTTATTAAAGGGTAATGATAAGTTACATGTGTATACATTTTCACTATCACAAATTATTTCTTATTAGGTTTACATATTTTCTTTTATAATATGTGCCAATAAATAAATAAATATTTTTACTAGCTCGTGTGTGTGTATATATATATATATATATATATATATATATATATATATATATATATATATATATATATATATATATATATATATATATATATATATATATATATATATATATATATATATATATATATATATATATATATATATAGGGCCCTCCAATGAGAAGATCACTAAAATGAGAAGAATGAGAAGCTATATCCACTGTCCAAACGAACTAAAACCAAACGCTGTGATATGGCACGTGAAAATAAGAAAAACTGAACCCCAATTAAAGGAATTAAAACACGATTTTCGCTGCTCCTTCCTGCGGTTCTCTCCCTTGCTTGTTGAGCTCTCTTCCATGGCGGAAATTATACCTCTCAAAATCAATTGTATCTCCTAATTCTGGTTCTCACATTGCATTATTTCTGAAAAGATGTTAACGACTCACTAGCATGAAGGTATTTTCTTCTGTTTTGTTGTAATCAATTACTCAGTAGTTTTGAATTTCCAAATTAGGCTTTCGGAATTATTGAACCAATTACAAATTGATAGCAAAATTGAATAAATTAGTAAACTTTGATTAGGAAATTAGTAAATTTTGATTGCGAAATTGTTAAATTTGGATTTGCTCATGTTGAATTTCGTTGGGGTTTAAGCTCTGTTGTTGGATTGTGTAAAGTGGGGGTTTAAGCACCAAAACAGGGAGTGCATTTTAGCTCAAAATGTTGCACATTCATCCAAATATATAATATGGTATGTGTTTTTGTTTAAGCATTGAGCAAATTTGAACAACTTTTGCTAATTTGCTCATGTTTTGCATAAATGAGCAATTTAAATTATGAGAAAATTTCATAGTGTATGAATCATGTGGTGCTTTATAGTACGTATATATGGAATACTAGCCTATTTTGTAAGCTTGTGTCTCCTTAATCTTCTGGTTCTTATTACTAATGCAAGAAATCTTAGCTCCTTGCTTAACACTCCTTGTTTAGCCCCCACATAAACTCACCAAAAGTTTATTTGTCAAAGTTTTACTAGATTATCTTAAAAGTTAGGAATAAGTTGAATGGTTTGATTAAATCTAGTGAAGTTGTTTGGGAAATACTCTTCAAAGGATTTGGTAGCAGAAAATGCTAAATATGGGAGGGAATAAATGAAATTGCTTCTACAAATTGTATCCAATGTACCTGATAAGAAGGTTATCAACGACTTTTTTTGTTGACACCGGACATGAAAGAATTTGTGAACAATTGGATACATAGTGTGTGGATGTATCTTTATATTTCAAAAGAATTAACAGTTTTATTCAGATAACAAAACTAAACCAGTCACGCAATAAATAACAAACTAACAAACGAAATAAGTTCTGCAAACAAGGAGCTTGTATCAGAAACAAGCCAACAAAATATGTGGCTTTTGTGCTAACAATCTGGCCGCACAATCTTCACCATTAGTACTCTATAGCTTAGCCATCCATCTGAGAATATCGCTCTATAGCTTATTCATGCTAGGTGCCATAAGTAAGAAAGTAACGAGTGCTTGAGCCTACATACATGAGCAAATTTCATAAATCTGATTTGCTCATGTATGTAAATGTGTTTTCCTGTAAACAACTGTAAATCTGATCTTTAGCTTGCAGCCTACAGGCATCTTAAAGTTTCCTTTTGGCACTTTTAGTTGTTGGTTTAAGTTGGTATGTCTGGAAATATGTCGAGTCTGCTAGCTAAAGATCCATTAACATGAAGGGTTTTCAGGAAATAACAGTTGTGTTAACTGTACATATACTAAGTTTTTTGGGTTTATTTAAACCAATAAGGTCAATTATATTGCTACTTGTCCAAGTATCATCCGCTTAGCTGTGGGCTTATAGTACTTTCTCCGTCTTAATATAATGGTCACATGCTCATTTATATGAAGTTTAATTCGAGATATTAAGCTAATTAAAAAGAAACAGAACTCTAATGGATTTTTAGTTATATTAGAGAAATCGTAGATATGATAAGTTGGGATAATGTGACAACTGATTGCATACCAAGGAGATCACCAAATCAGACAAACTAATGATACTTAATGTTGACCCACAAGAACTGTATGGATTAGGAGCAAGAAAGATTGGGGCAACTTCACTTCCCCCATTAGGTTGTGTACCTGCTACCATCAATCTCTTTGGATTTCATCAGGGTGGTTGTGTTTCAAGGCCCAACTCGGACGCGCAAGGATTCAATAGGAATCTCAATGCTGCTGCCAATAAGTTGTCTAAGACGCTCCCCGGCCTTAACCTTATTATTTTCGACATTTACAAGCCATTCTATGATTTAGTACAATCTCTCTCCAAGTCTGGTAACCAAATCTTTCCTTAACAGCGTATTTTTGGTTTAATCAACGATCTCTCTAACTCCTTTTATTTCTCTAGGATTTTCTGAGGCCAGGAAGGGATGATGTGGGGCAGGAACGTAACTATAGAGACAACATCACTTCTATGCAATCCAAAGTCTGAAGGAACATGCAGGATTTAAACTTCGAGCACACCATTTGGTTAAAATGAGTGAAACACTTTGCTTATTTGGTTCAAATGAGCAAAACACTTTGCTCATTTGGTTCAAATGAGCTATTTATTTTTGGTTACCAGATTTGGAGGTCTACTGCATATGTTATCGGTCTCTGGAGCTATATTGATAAAAGGAATTTCAGTAAAGTTAAGTCTCTTCTGCATGTTGATTCTTGTCTAGCATCATCACTCAACAGCTTCAGACTGACAATTATGAGAAGGTGAAGCTAGTGTTCTGATATGGGAGCGAGGCAGACAATTGTTGCATTAGCTAGGATGTTTTTTTTTTCAATAATGCATATAATCTTGACTAGTTGGAGTCTCCTTATGCAAAGATTACAATAGGTTGCAGTATTTTTATTCCATTTAGTCATTGGAAATGGATATTTTGAATCAATCAATTAACCCCAAACCTGATTAACATGTTGATTCTTTAATATTTAGTGATGGGAGTTTGAGTGGCAAGAATTTCCTCTAATATAAGTCTTTTTCTGTGGTTTTTTGTTTGATTTATTCCTTTCCTTTTACAGTGTTGTGAATATCATACTTAAGGAAAGCATTTTCTGTTCTTGAGGGGGTCATGGCTTTTGGAAGGTATTCCCGAATTGACGAGAATTCTTCAAGTGTTAGTAATGCATATTAGCTCAATTGGTAAAGCTTTGTGCAATTGCACAATGATGTAGGTTCGAATCCTACATAGGCAACTATTTGTATTTTTCTTTATGATATTAGTTCTCCTACTTGATTATTCTTTACTTTTGAATCAACTCTATTTAAAAAATGTGCAAAAGTTTTGAATATTAACGAATCCGAACTTTAAAGTTTAAAAAATGAGCAAAATTTTTAAATATTAATGAATCCTTACTTTAAGAATTTAAAGTAATTTTTTTGGATGTTAAGTAAGCTTGAGATTTTAAAATATTTGCTCATTTAGACACAAATGAGCAAAAAAATTTAATGTTAACAAATATGAACTTTAAAATTAAAAAAAATGGCAAAAATATTTTCTCATTTGTGTAAACTATTAAAAATGAGAAATTTTTATGAATATTAAGTAATCAAATATTTTAAAATATTTGCTCATTCAGACACAATGAGCAAACATTTTGAATATTAACGAACCCGCACTTTAAATTTTAAAAATGGGCAAAAATATTTGCTAATTTGTGTAAACTATAAAAAATGAGAAATGTTTTTGACTGTTAAATAATCTGATATTTTAAAATATTTGCTCATTTAGACAAAATGAGCAAAATTTTTGTATATTAACAAACCCGAACTTTAAATTTTAAAAAATGAGCAAAAATATTTGCTCATTTGTGTAAACAATAAAAAAATGAGAAAATTTTTTGAATGTGAAGTAATCTGAGATTTTAAAATATTTTCTCATTTAGACACAATGAGCAAAAGTTTTTAATATTAACAAACACGAACTTTAGAATATTAAAAATTAACAAAAATAT
This sequence comes from Spinacia oleracea, assembly GCF_020520425.1. Classification (NCBI taxonomy): domain Eukaryota; kingdom Viridiplantae; phylum Streptophyta; class Magnoliopsida; order Caryophyllales; family Amaranthaceae; genus Spinacia; species Spinacia oleracea. Next base: position 24,366,323 of record NC_079492.1, on the reverse strand, counting down.
TTGCTCATTTGTATAAACTATAAGAAATGAGCGAAAATATTTGCTCATTTATGAAAAATGAGCAAATTTTTTGAATGTTAAGTAATCTGGTATTTTAAAATATTTTCTCATTTAGACACAATGAGCAAAAGTTTTGAATATTAACAAATCCGAACTTTAAAATTTTATAAATGAGCAAAAATATTCGCTCATTTGTATAAACTATAAAAAATGAGCAAAAATTTTGTGTAAGGTAAAAGCTCGGGTTTGGATCAGATCAAGCTAAAGATTTTGTGTTTGTGCAGAATAATCTCAAACTTCAGGCTCTCAGGCATCGGAAAGTGGGCAATCAATTTAGTTCAGTTGTAGACAAGACCTTCTGTGGCTCCTCCACCAGTGCCGAAGAAGCCTATACTGAAGGACGTGGGAATGTCCTCCACAGTTGATGGGAAGGACCAGACTGTGAAAGAGAAAGGACCTATTCTGGTTGACAAATTTGCCTCAAATAAATTAGCAACTGATTCAACGGTTGCTCAAGCAGTAATTGCCCCACCTAAACCTGCAAAAATGCCTTCGGGAAAGTTTAAAGATGACTACAAGAGGAAGGGTGTTACTGCTGGTGGAACAAAGATGCGTATGGTTAATGATGATGATGATATGCATGAAAAAACTTTGGAACTTAGTATATCCATCGTTGGTGTTGTGGGTCGAAAAGGAAGAAAATGGAGTAAGGCGAGCTGCAAGGCTGCCAGATGTCTAGCAGCTAGAGATTTTGCTCCTGTCAAAGTGGAAATTTTAGAGGTTGGAGAAAAGCGCATGTCGACAGAAGAATTGGTATACAACTTGGCTACAAGTGAAGGTGAAATTTCTTGTTACCTATATTCTTACTGAAATTGTGTTGGTACCAACATGCAAGCTATGCCTATTAGCTCAATTGCTAGAGCTTTGTGCGATTGCACAATGATGTAGGTTCGAATCCTACATAGGCAACGTATTCATCTCTCTCTATCTGTTTGTTTTAATTTCTTGGTATTAGAAATTTAGAATTTAGACGATTTGTTGATATTTCTCTGTTTAATTTATAGTTACTTTTTAGTTATTAATTCTGGGTTTTTGTTAGATTCTATTTTTAATATCGTAGGTGATTTCTCATAATACAAGTATTAGATTTTGAAAAAAAAAAGAATATAAAGTTCTAGGCATAATTTTTTTTTGGAATCTGGGTTAGTCAGATATGTACTATAATATGGACGTGGATTGGTTAATGATAAAAAGAGGTGGGTACTTTGATTGAAGATTCTACGGATATTTGAATGAAAATATAAAATTTGCTTAGTTAGACATAATGAGCAAATTTTTTGAATATTAAGTACTAACAAACCCGAAATTATAAATTTTAAAAATGAGCAAAAATATTTGCTCATTTGTGTTAAGTATAAAAAATGAGCAAAAATATTTGCTCATCCTAACACTTTAAAAAACACAAACTTCAATTTACTATTGCTGCAATAGTGTTGTGCCGATTTTACCCCACCTTTCAACCTTAATTACTAAATTTTCCATGATGTTGGATGATGCCACGTGTTCCATCATCTATCTGCTTTATTTGATCGTCTTTGTTTCCCCTTTCTCTTTCCTCGACTATGGGATCTTTTTCCCCTTCCATTTTCAACAAACCCTAGCTCTCATCTTTGCAATCTCCTCCTCCCCCTTCACCTCTCTCCTTCCATCATCCTAGATTTCCAGATCGTCAATCTCCGTTCTTCTTCAAGAGGATGTTAGTTTATGGTGATCGAAGGCCCACATTCGAGGATTTTGAGAAGGAGTCCAACTATGGAACCATTGATACATTTGAAGGTGAAAATCGATTGTTTTCGGTAGTTTTGTTCTTGATTTTGCTATTTTAGATTAGTTAAACTCACTGTCTCCTTCCATTTTCAACCCTAGCTATTCGTTCTCATATGACGAATCTGTTGCTTCGTAATTCGCCTCTTCAATAACCGGCACCCAGGTTCACTCCTTCTTAATCTCCTCACTATCAGTTCGTCTCTTTCTCCCTGGTATGATTCACCTTTGTCTGGATTTTTTGAATTAGGGTTTTATTTCTTGCTTTTAATGGTTGATTTGCTTTTAATTGTTGATTTTTTTGAATTATGGCTGGTTTAATTAAATTGGAATATTGATATTATTTGAAACACGACTAAGTTTATTGGCACATACTTTAGATTAGGAATTGTAATTTGAATTCATCTGGCAGAATTTGGGATCATACTCGATTTCCCATTTTAATTTAGAGAATAAAATTACTCTTCTTCAATGTCTCCCATCATCACCATAATTGTTGAGGATTTTGGTCACGGGTTTTTGTGAAGGCAGATATATATGAGTTTGTATGATTGTAATTGGAGTTGCATTTATATGATTGTAATTGGAGTTGAGTTTATATGATTGGTATTGAGATTTCATGAAGTCTGTTACTTCTAAAGATAAGGTAATACATGAAGACAATTGTTCCATACTTACCATAAGATAAATACTGGTGCTTGATTTTATAAAGGTGCTTGATTTTATAAGATTCACTTTTATGCCAGATTAACCATTATATGTTGAGAGTTCTGATACAGGACTTTTCTGCCAAACCTTTTCATTAAGTTGGACCGTAGAAAATCCTGTTTGCCATAACGGTGGGGGTGGAAATTGCGTTACGGAGTAGATTTTTGTTTTAAGAACCAGAGTTTGTCAAGGCTTATTTTGGGAAGCAATTGTAAATTGCCAAATTTTATCTGAACTGCATTCTATGATGATTTTATAGTTATCAGAAACAACCTTTTTCTAAATTGACTAGGGTTTATTGCCTACATTATTATCTCCCTTAATTTATTTGAATCTCTGAGTACTCTATTATTGCTTGCAGGTGGTAATTATGAAAATTGTAAGCTATCCCAACATAGTCAATCTTATCGAGGTGATTAATGATCCAGACACAGATCACTTCTATATGGGTATTTTTTCCACCATTTCCTTTCGTATCACACTTCTGAATTTTTGTTTGTTGGAGGCTAAATGGATCTGGAATTTTTTTTTTTTGGCCTTTTAGTCAATGAAATTGTAATTTTCTTTGTTCAGTTGAGTATGTGGAGGGCAAATGGGATTGTGAGGGTGTTGGACCACCTGGTGGCTTAGGGGAAGCTATCATGAGACAATATTTACGAGATATTGTTTCTGGGTTAATGTATCTTCATTCACATGTAAGATCACTTTAGTTCCATTTTAAATTTTGTTGCCCCCAAGGTCCATATTGGTCTTATTTGTAATGCGCTTTTCAAAAAAAGTCTGCTTGGTGCTATTTTTTTTCTATTCGTATGGTGTTGGGAATCCAGAAGAGTATATGGGGATTCTGACACTTTGTTTACTGCATTTCCTACATCAAAATCATCTTAAATGTTGTCCCAATGCCTCTAAAAGAGGCTCCTGATCATTCTAGGGTAAAGGAGGATTGGATGTATGTAGCTTATTTATAAGATGAAAGATAGGTGGTTTCCAATTGATCTGTGATACCCTTAAAAAAAAATTTGATCTGTGATTCAAAACAAGAACTGAATACTGCCTCACTGCCCTACCTTTTTTCTCAGCGCAAAAAACTGTCTCCTACTTTACATTAAGAAAGAAGTGCAGAGAGTTTGCTGATTTATTTGTAATTTAGCATTAAGATGTGAAGTTTACTGCAGTTAATCTCTTTAGAAGTTCGAATCTTATGTAGTTCTCCTGGTGTTTTTCATTTGCAGTTAATCTAAGTCTATGATAGATTGATAGGTTGTAATAGATGATCAAGCTTAATGTAGTTATATTTACATTCATAACTTTTTCCACAAAGGTTCAGAATAAGGAGATAAGAGGAATGAACAGGGGATTCTTCATACCCATTATTAAATCTGTTATTCCAAACTTAGGGCTTTTTCTTTGGGAGGTGGTGTTGTTCTGTTTAGGTTTCTTTTGGTTATAACTATTTACTTTTGACTTGTTCATTAATGCATATTATTGCTGAAAGGAGAAGAAACAATGAGTTTTTTCTAGGAGTTTTTTTTCTTTTTTTTTCTTCTAAATTTGGCACTTGAACCATCTGAGTTGTAACTTCATTTTTTCACGTGGCTATTGGCATATATTGAATCTTAACAATTTTCTTTTCTTTTGAGAAACAGAATATAGTGCATATGGACATAAAGACTCAAAATCTTTTGGTTTCGCGTAATGGCACTGTAAAGATTGCAAATTTCAGTGTCAGCCAAGTTTTTGAGGTAATGGAATAGTATCTCATTATATTAAATATCAATTTATTTCTATTCTTGATAACTTTGTGCATGTGATCTTTTCCATTCATTATTTGGTTGAGGATACAATGATTTCATTTGATTCTGTTGCAAATGCAAATATATCATAACATTTCTAGAGACAACATGTTAGTACCTACATGCGGAGGTCAGAAGATATGGGAAGTGAAACTATAGTCAATATTTTTGTTGACAGTTGTAACTGGGAAGATAATTCTCATAACTTCTATGAATGTTATTTTTGTTTTTAAGTGACCATATACTGATATTACACGTTCTTTGTGCGCCTTTCTGTTTATCTATCAAGACTATTGTCAATTTGACATCTTTTTTCTTTTCTTTTAATTGTGTGTGTGTGCCCAATTTGTGGATGGCTGACAATAGTCCACGTAGAGGTACGTGCACCACTTTCAAAACGCAAAGAATTGTATATAAAACGCATATTAAACATTAAAAAAAATACGGGAAGCACATCCTTAGTATAACCCTCTGTACCCGAAATTTAGGGGAAAAAAATCTCTAGAAATTAAAACTCCTTTGATTTCGCTAATTCAGCAATCAGAGGTTTCTCCGTCTTCCCAAACAATCTCAATCTTCATCCCTAAAATATCTCCAAACTACCAGAAAATGAATTTATCCCCAATTTCATCACAGTGTAATTTGTATAGCTTTCTTATACACAACCGATTCGATAAAAGGGGTTAAATCTGAAGAAATTTAAATTCGCATGGCACTAGAAATTAGAGAACGAACACGGCGAACACCGAAGAAGAACACATAATAAAAAATCTTATGTACTAACTTTTTTTAAATTATGTTTGTGGTCTAATGTACGTGTTAGTAAAATTGCCGGTAAATTGAATTGATGTTGGTTTTTGAGAATTATATAGCTTATCTCAGGGTTGGTTCGGTTTTTGTGCCTGACATTTTCGGTTTTGTTTCAGATTTGATCATATCTTATTATCTTTTATGGTCTGGGATTGTGTGTGTTTTATCAATTATTCGTTGCTGGGAAATTGAATCATTGTTGCTTCTTTAGTGTTATTTAGCTTTATTGCTGGGAAATTGTGTAAGGTTATGATACATATGACATTTACATAGATCATGCGGAAACAACCATTAACCCAGGAAACATATTATTTACACATAATCATATAGCATAATTAGATGCATACTCTTTGTTGCGTGCCCTCCCTAGCTGCGCCCGAACCGAACAAGAACAAGTCTTTTAGGACTCCAAGTGTCGTCCCTCCGTAGATAGTCCACAGCACGTCCGGATCCGCCTTAAGATTGACCAACTAGAACCGCCCTTAAGGTACTAGAAAATTCGGCACTTTTATGAGCAAGATGTGTTTTAATTTTCTCTCAAAAAACTCACTTTTGAATACTTTGAAACTTATGTATAAATTATGACCCCTAGGCCTTTATTTATAGAGTTATGGAAAAGGAATCGTAATCCTAGTAGGATGCGAATTAATTGGAATTAGAATCCTACATGAATTCTATTTAATTAATTTATCCAATTAGGAATAGACATTTAATCATACACTGACTCTTGCAGATTCAGGAATCATGCATGAGCACAAACTCACACACACACGGCAGCCACAAGGGCTGCCCATGCGTGCGAGCAGCAGCCCGCGCAGCACGGCCCACGCAGCCGTGGCCCTTGGCGCGCGCTGGGCCTGCCTTGCGGTAGGCCTGGGCGCTGCCTTGGCTGGGCTTGTGGCGCGCACGCTTGCTGGGCGATGGCCCCGGCTTCGTGCTGGGCCTTCGTCCGGCAAGCCTCGTCCGATGCTAATTCGTACGATACGCTTCCGATTAAATTTCCATTTCCGGAATCTATTTCCCATACGAACAATATTTAATATTTCCGATTCCGGAATTAATTTCCGTTTCGAACAAATATTTAATATTTCCGTTTCCGGAATTATTTTCCGATTCCGGCAATATTTCCGATTCTGACAATATTTCCGTTTCCGGCAATATTTCCGATTCTGGTAATATTTCCATTTCCAATAATATTTTCCGATACGTACCATGTTTCCGTTTCCGGCAACATCTACGACTTGGATAATATTCATATTTCCGATACGATCCATATTTCCGTTTCCGGCAATATCATCGTTTCCGGAGTATTCATTTCTTGCCTGTGACGATCTTAGCTCCCACTGAAACCAAGATCCGTCGGTTCCGAATATTCATAGATGGAGTATTTAATGCCATTAAATACTTGATCCGTTTACGTACTATTTGTGTGACCCTACGGGTTCAGTCAAGAGTAAGCTGTGGATTAATATCATTAATTCCACTTGAACTGAAGCGGCCTCTAGCTAGGCATTCAGCTCACTTGATCTCACTGAATTATTAACTTGTTAATTAATACTGAACCGCATTTATTAGACTTAACATAGAATGCATACTTGGACCAAGGGCATTATTTCCTTCAGTCTCCCACTTGTCCTTAGGGACAAGTGTGCATTTCCTAATTCCTTTGTCGCTCGATGCTTGCTCTTGAACATAAGGTAAGAGTTGTCATCCTTATTATGTCCAGAGGTGTTCCTCGGTTTCAGAGTTCAACTGATCAAATAAACAGATAATCATAGCCTATGATTCATCCGAGCACGGCCATGCATTTCACAGTTTCTAGCTCTCCGAGTGGCCTTGTACAACTTTTAAGCATCTCATCCCGATTTATGGGAGGACAATCCCAATCTTGCGATCTTGAGATTAGACTTCGTTTGATAGGTGATTACCTGAGCGTTGCCTTTATAGCCTCCTTTTACGGTGCGACGGTTGGTCAACGTCAAAGCAACCAGTTCTCAAACAAGTAATCTCAAATCACTCAGGTATTGAGGATTTAGTGTCTAATAATTTAATGAAATTTACTTATGACAGACTTTCATCTCTTACAGTAAAGTTTCATAGGTCTTGTCCGATACTAGTCTTCCCAAAGTAAGTATCTATGCAAATGATTATGACATTGCCATGTCCACATAGTTCAAGAAACAGAACTACTAGTCATCTTGCATTCTAATCGTCTAACGTTTTCTATGCGTCCAATTTTATAGAAAACTCCGATTAGGGACCATTTTCAACCTTTGACATTCAAGTTCACTTGATAGACATTTCTTAGTCACAGGACTGGTCCTGACAGTCTATCTTGAATATATCGTCAAGTTGAAGGGACTCATCATTTAATAAACCACGAATTAAATGGAAAAATGAATTCCTTTCATTTATTGTGAATGATTAACCAATAATGTTTTACAAAGATTTAAACTCTAAAACTTTAAAACATTAAACAGAGACATCAAAGCCATTCTCCAATATGCTTGATTCCCATAGCTGCAGTGTGCGAGTTGTGCTTCGCTTGCGGCAGAGGTTTAGTTAATGGATCTGATATGTTGTCATCAGTTCCAATTTTGCTTATCTCGACTTCTTTTCTTTCAACGAACTCTCGTAGAAGGTGAAATCTACGAAGTACATGCTTGACTCTCTGGTGGTGTCTAGGCTCTTTTGCCTGTGCAATAGCTCCGTTATTATCACAATACAGGGCTATTGGTCCTTTAATGGAGGGGACTACACCAAGTTCTCCTATGAACTTCCTTAGCCATATAGCTTCCTTTGCTGCTTCATGTGCAGCAATGTACTCCGCTTCAGTTGTAGAATCCGCAATGGTGCTTTGCTTAGCACTTTTCCAGCTTACTGCTCCTCCGTTGAGGCAGAAGACAAACCCAGACTGTGATCTGAAATCATCTTTGTCGGTTTGGAAACTTGCGTCCGTATAGCCTTTAACAATTCATCATCTCCACCATAGACCAGGAAGTCATCTTTGTGCCTTTTCAGGTACTTCAGAATGTTCTTGGCAGCAGTCCAATGCGCCTCTCCTGGGTCTGACTGGTATCTGCTCGTAGCACTGAGTGCGTACGCAACATCCGGGCGTGTACATATCATAGCATACATTATTGAACCAATCAATGATGCATATGGAATCCCATTCATTCGTCTACGCTCATCAAGTGTTTTTGGGCACTGAGTCTTGCTTAGAGTCATTCCATGAGACATGGGTAGGTAGCCTCGCTTGGAGTCCGCCATCTTGAACCTATCAAGCACCTTATTGATATAAGTGCTTTGACTAAGTCCAATCATCCTTTTAGATCTATCTCTGTAAATCTTGATGCCCAATATGTACTGTGCTTCTCCTAGATCCTTCATCGAAAAACATTTCCCAAGCCAAATCTTGACAGAGTTCAACATAGGAATGTCATTTCCGATAAGCAATATGTCGTCGACATATAATACTAGGAAAGCAATTTTGCTCCCACTGACCTTCTTGTATACACAAGATTCGTCTGCGTTCTTGATGAAACCAAAGTCACTGACTGCTTCATCAAAACGTATATTCCAGCTCCTGGATGCCTGCTTCAATCCGTAGATTGATTTCTTTAGCTTGCATACCTTTTTAGCATTCTTTGGATCCTCAAAACCTTCAGGCTGTGTCATAAACACAGTTTCTGTTAAAACGCCGTTTAAGAAAGCAGTTTTGACATCCATCTGCCATATTTCGTAATCGTAATATGCAGCGATTGCTAACATTATTCGAATAGACTTTAGCATTGCAACTGGTGAAAAGGTTTCATCGTAATCCACACCGTGGACTTGCCTGTAACCTTTTGCAACCAATCTAGCTTTGAAAACTTCAAGTTTCCCATCCTTGTCCTTTTTCAGTTTGAAAACCCATTTGCTTCCAATGGCTTGGTAGCCATCTGGCAAATCGACCAAATCCCATACTTGGTTTTCAGACATGGAGTCTAATTCAGATTGCATGGCTTCTTGCCATTGCTTGGAGCTAGGGCTCGTCATAGCTTGCTTGTAAGTCGCAGGTTCATCACTTTCAAGTAATAGAACGTCATAGCTCTCGTTCGTCAAAATACCTAAGTACCTTTCCGGTTGAGATCTATATCTTTGCGATCTACGCGGGGTAACATTTCTAGATTGACCATGATTCTCACCAGATTCTTCTAAAGATCTCTGAGTTTCATCTTGAATGTCATCTTGAGCATTCTCTAGAGTTTGTTGTTCGACTCGAATTTCTTCGAGGTCTACTTTTCTCCCACTTGTCATTTTGGAAATGTGATCTTTCTCCAAAAAGACACCATCTCGAGCAACAAACACTTTGTTCTCAGATGTATTGTAGAAGTAATACCCCTTTGTTTCCTTTGGATAGCCCACAAGGATACATTTGTCAGATTTTGGATGAAGTTTGTCTGAAATTAATCGTTTGACGTATACTTCACATCCCCAAATCTTAAGAAAAGACACATTTGGAGGCTTTCCAAACCATAATTCGTATGGAGTCTTTTCGACAGCTTTAGACGGAGCTCTATTTATAGTGAGTGCAGCTGTATTTAGTGCATGTCCCCAAAATTCTAATGGAAGTTCGGCCTGACCCATCATTGACCTGACCATGTCTAGCAAGGTTCTGTTCCTCCGTTCTGACACACCGTTCCATTGTGGTGTTCCAGGAGGAGTCAATTCTGATAGAATTCCACATTCTTTCAGATGGTCATCAAATTCATAGCTCAGATATTCACCGCCTCTATCAGACCGCAGTGCCTTAATCTTCTTGCCTAATTGATTCTCTACTTCACTCTGAAATTCCTTGAATTTGTCAAAGGATTCAGACTTATGCTTCATTAGGTAGACATAACCATACCTACTGAAGTCATCAGTGAAAGTGATAAAGTAGCTGAAACCACCTCTAGCATTTGTACTCATTGGTCCACATACATCTGTATGGATTAAACCCAATAGTTCATTTGCTCTTTCTCCAACTTTAGAGAAAGGTTGCTTTGTCATTTTGCCAAGTAAACATGATTCGCATTAACCATAATCCTCTAAGTCAAATGGTTCTAGAATTCCTTCTCTTTGAAGTCTTTCTAAGCGTTTCAAGTTTATATGGCCTAATCGACAATGCCACAGATAGGTGAGATCTGAATCATCCTTTTTGGCCTTTTTGGTATTTATGTTATATACTTGTTTGTCGTGATCTAATAAATAAAGTCCATTGACTAATCTAGCAGATCCATAAAACATCTCTTTAAAATAAAACGAACAACTATTGTCTTTTATTATAAAGGAAAATCCCTTAGCATCTAAGCAAGAAACTGAAATGATGTTTTTAGTAAGACTTGGAACATGGAAACATTCTTCCAGTTCCAAAACTAGCCCGGAGGGCTACGACAAATAGTAAGTTCCTACGGCTAATGCAGCAATCCGTGCTCCATTTCCCACTCGTAGGTCGACTTCTCCCTTGCTTAACTTTCTACTTCTTCTTAGTCCCTGTGGATTGGAACATAAGTGTGAGCCACAACCTGTATCTAATACCCAAGAAGTTGAATTAGCAAGTATACAGTCTATAACGAAAATACCTGAAGATGGAACGACTGTTCCGTTCTTCTGATCTTCCTTTAGCTTCAAGCAATCTCTCTTCCAATGCCCCTTCTTCTTGCAGTAGAAGCATTCGGATTCAGAAGTGGGTTGACTGACCTTCCTCTTTGCAGATTTGGCGCCAGTTTGCTTAGTTGGGCTGGCCTTGTTGCCACCTTTCTTAGCATTCCTCTTCTTTCCAGATTTCTTGAACTTGCCCCCACGCACCATAAGCACATCATGCTTATCACTTTTGAGCGTCTTTTCAGCGGTCTTCAGCATACCGTGAAGCTCAGTGAGCGTTTTGTCCAGACTATTCATACTGTAGTTCAGTTTGAACTGATCATACCCGCTATGAAGAGAATGGAGGATGGTGTCTATAGCCATTTCCTGAGAAAATTGCTGATCCAGCCGACTCATATTCTCAATGAGTCCAATCATTTTGAGAACATGTGGACTTACGGGCTCGCCTTTCTTAAGCTTGGTCTCAAGAATTTGCCTATGAGTCTCGAATCTTTCGACTCGAGCCAGATCTTGGAACATGTTCTTCAACTCACTGATGATTGTGAAAGCATCTGAGTTGATGAACGTTTTCTGCAGATCCGCACTCATGGTGGCGAGCATTAGACATTTCACATCCTTGTTGGCATCAATCCAACGATTGAGGGCAGCCTGAGTGACCCCGTCGCCAGGAGCTTCGGGCATCGCCTCATCTAGGACATACTCCTTTTCTTCCTGCATAAGAACTATTTGCAAGTTCCTTTGCCAGTCAAGGAAGTTTTTCCCGTTCAACTTCTCCTTTTCGAGAATTGATCGAATGTTGAATGAATTGTTGTTTGCCATATTAAAAACTACAATTGAAAAGAATAAACAAATAAATAACCATTCACAGTTTCTCTTAATAAACTTAAATTCTAGCATACATGCATAATTCAATGTTTATTAAGCATTTTATTCAAGTTATGTGTTCCGGCAGGTGTGAATAAAATGATTCCAAGATCCTAAAATCATTGAAGAACTAAGCACAGTTTGTCGACTTAATCCTAGAACATCTTAGGTAAGCAAAAGCCTTTTGCTAATAGTCTAGAAACTATTCTTGGTTGATAGGTACGTCTAAGAACTTATTAGGTAAACCTATCGAATTTGCCACGACATAAAAGGACTCCTTACTTATATCGTTGAGTTTCACCAAAACTAACATGTACTCACAATTATTTGTGTACCTTGCCCCTTTAGGACCAATAAGTAACACCTCGCTGAGCGAAAACTATTACTAGATTGATGTAAAGGATATCCAAGCAAGTGTATATTTTGGCATGGCACCTTTTAACTCAATTTTTAAGTTTGGAACTTAAGGCTCTTACTATGTTGGTTAGATTTTAAGTGAACTAAAATCCTTAATCATGCAACATAATCAAGCTTTTGATCTCATGCATTTTAAGACATATTTAAAGCAATAAATAACTTAAAACATGCATAAGATATTTGTGATCTAGTATGGCCCGACTTCATCTTGAAGCTTTGACTTCAAAGTCCGTCTTGAAAATCTCCGTGGGAGGCACCATTTTCTTCAAATAGGATAAGCTATAACTAATTACAACTATTTGATGGTTCGCAGACCATATTTGAATTGAAAAATAACTTTGGTACTTTAGACCAATTACATTCAAATTAATGGTACGCAGACCATATTTTCTATCCTATTTGGGCCATACTAGTCACTTCATAACCTGCAAAACAGTACATATACAATATATACCATTCACCCATTCATTATCATGAATGGCCCACATAGCTGGTTAGTAAAACACATTATGCATCACGTAAACATTTGCAGCAATTAATCAAGGGCACCAATAATCTACCAATTATTCAGTCCTTATTAATTCTAATCAAGTTGTTTTAACCTTAAGGATTTGTAGACCTAATCAAGAGTTTATGACTAAAAAAAACGCTCCCACTTAAACCAATAAATTCATATGCTTTACCAATTTTAAACATAAAAATGTATTTCTAGTCCAACCGGAAACATACAAATTTAATTAAAATTTAAAGCTCATATCAATTTATAATTAAATCCAAAAATTTAATTTAATTTCAGTCGTGTTTAAATTAATTCATGATTTTAATTTTAGTAAAATAATTAGAATAAATTCCATTTATTATAATTATAATATTCAAAATTATAATCCAAGAAATTAATTCAAATTATTAATTTTAAAATTAATTAAAATTACGTGAACTGAAATTTTCAAATTAAACATTCAAAACGATCTAATCGTAACGCAAAACACCCTACGCGTTGCACGCCCATGGGCCGTACGCACACAGCCATTGCTGGCCATGTGCGCGCAGCTCATGCGCTCGTCGCATAGCTGCTGCTGTCCTATCGCAAGCCTCCGCACAGCGCCCCATCGCACGCGAGCTATCGCTCGCAGTGCGCGCGCGCGAGATCGCTCGCTGGGCGCGCTGCATCGCTCGCTGGGCGCGCTGGTTGCTCGCTGTGCGCGCGAGCCATCGCTCGCTGGGGCGCGACATCGCTCGCTGGGCGGGCGACATCGCGCGCTGTGCGCGCGAGCCATCGCTCGCTGGGGCGCGACATCGCTCGCTGGGCGAGCGACATCGCGCGCTGCGCGCGCGAGTAGTGATGGGCGCAGCGCTCGTGGCACGCGAGCTTGCGCTCGCTGCGCGCGAGGCTGCGCGCACTTGTGCGAGGCAGCGCGCGTTGTGGCGCAGCTCGCTTGCTGCCCACACGCGACTGCCTTGGCTCGCCCTTCGCCCATGCCCATTCGCTCATTGCTCGTGGCACACGACACAAGGCAGGGCTGCTGCCTTGTGCTCGTGCACTACGCCCTTGCTCATTGCATTCGTGCCGCACGGGCGACGAGCTCCCTTGCTCGTCGTCGCATGCCCGCATTATACAACACCCCTTAAGGGTAACACGAAGCGTCCATTGCTTCGTGCGTGCAAGTTATTTGAACGAATCGCATAAAAATTTAAAATTTATATTTAAAATTAATGACAAATTAATAAATATTATTAATTTCATAATTTTAGGGCGAAAAATCGAAAATTTATTATCCAATTGATTTCCGATTGATATGGATTCAAGTCTAGGTCATAAAAATTTAAAATTTATCGTAAATTTACAATTTTTATGGTGGATTTTAATCATAGGTTTCTAATTAAATTACAATTAATTATGAAAATCAAATTAATTCTAAATTATTCTAATTTTCAACAAATTAATCATAATTACAAATTAGATTGCATAATTAACAAGACTAGGCATTCAAACTTGTTAAACATATGCAGTAGGTCAATCAAAAATTCAAGATTTATCAACAAGAATCGCAAATATTTAATTTAACATCTTAAATTTACGAAATTTTGCATTCGAAAAACTAAAACCTTCGAAAAGTCATAGTTAGGCTTCGAATTTGAGAATTCTGGGTTCGGCAGAAAAATACTATTTTTGTCAAAATTTTAGAATGCCATTTACATGCGGAATTGACACAAAAATCACTCAATTCGGATGAGTAATGAAGAAACTGCCGAAAAACTGCGTACATATAATTAAATAAACGCAATTTGCAATTAATTAACAATTACGAAAATTAATCACCCCTTTTAATTCTTGCAAATTTGTAATATTTAACCATGTTCATGCAATTTAGATTATGAAAATAATAAGGGGCTCGTGATACCACTGTAAGGTTATGATACATATGACATTTACATAGATCATGCGGAAACAACCATTAACCCAGGAAACATATTATTTACACATAATCATATAGCATAATTAGATGCATACTCTTTGTTGCGTGCCCTCCCTAGCTGCGCCCGAACCGAACAAGAACAAGTCTTTTAGGACTCCAAGTGTCGTCCCTCCGTAGATAGTCCACAGCACGTCCGGATCCGCCTTAAGATTGACCAACTAGAACCGCCCTTAAGGTACTAGAAAATTCGGCACTTTTATGAGCAAGATGTGTTTTAATTTTCTCTCAAAAAACTCACTTTTGAATACTTTGAAACTTATGTATAAATTATGACCCCTAGGCCTTTATTTATAGAGTTATGGAAAAGGAATCGTAATCCTAGTAGGATGCGAATTAATTGGAATTAGAATCCTACATGAATTCTATTTAATTAATTTATCCAATTAGGAATAGACATTTAATCATACACTGACTCTTGCAGATTCAGGAATCATGCATGAGCACAAACTCACACACACACGGCAGCCACAAGGGCTGCCCATGCGTGCGAGCAGCAGCCCGCGCAGCACGGCCCACGCAGCCGTGGCCCTTGGCGCGCGCTGGGCCTGCCTTGCGGTAGGCCTGGGCGCTGCCTTGGCTGGGCTTGTGGCGCGCACGCTTGCTGGGCGATGGCCCCGGCTTCGTGCTGGGCCTTCGTCCGGCAAGCCTCGTCCGATGCTAATTCGTACGATACGCTTCCGATTAAATTTCCATTTCCGGAATCTATTTCCCATACGAACAATATTTAATATTTCCGATTCCGGAATTAATTTCCGTTTCGAACAAATATTTAATATTTCCGTTTCCGGAATTATTTTCCGATTCCGGCAATATTTCCGATTCTGACAATATTTCCGTTTCCGGCAATATTTCCGATTCTGGTAATATTTCCATTTCCAATAATATTTTCCGATACGTACCATGTTTCCGTTTCCGGCAACATCTACGACTTGGATAATATTCATATTTCCGATACGATCCATATTTCCGTTTCCGGCAATATCATCGTTTCCGGAGTATTCATTTCTTGCCTGTGACGATCTTAGCTCCCACTGAAACCAAGATCCGTCGGTTCCGAATATTCATAGATGGAGTATTTAATGCCATTAAATACTTGATCCGTTTACGTACTATTTGTGTGACCCTACGGGTTCAGTCAAGAGTAAGCTGTGGATTAATATCATTAATTCCACTTGAACTGAAGCGGCCTCTAGCTAGGCATTCAGCTCACTTGATCTCACTGAATTATTAACTTGTTAATTAATACTGAACCGCATTTATTAGACTTAACATAGAATGCATACTTGGACCAAGGGCATTATTTCCTTCAAATTGAATATTTGGGAGTCAGTGGTTTCAAGTGAGAGAAAGAGTAACAAGAAGAGGTATCAGTGAGAGGGAGTAAGCCAGCAGTATGGTAGCCATGAGTAGGGCAACGTATGAAGGTGCAGATTATCTTTTAGACATGGAATTTTGTGTCTTTAAAATCACCGTATGTAGTCTAGCCTTATTTTATTAAAAGAACAAAGACTTTGGATCAAATATGTAGTAGTACTTTGAGATTATACGGTGATTAGAATGTATTGGAGTATGGATGTTTTAATTTGTAAATGTAAATATTTTCTTGCTGCTATATAGATTAGTATAGCAATTTATGGTAGCGTATAGTGGAGTATTACAATATAGATTAAGTATAGCATACTTGGTTCTCTTTATAATGGCGTGGTAGTACCCTAAATCAAAGTTTTCAAGAAAAATGGAGTTGGCTTTGCATCAAAACAATACATTAATAGAGATTTCAAATAATTAACCAGAGACCAAACCGATCAGTTAATAATTAACCAGATGTTCTTCTTTGGAATACATTATGTTCTTATATATTCACTCCATGTTTTTTTAATATATATGTCTAATAATTGACCAGATGTTCTTCTTTGGAATAAATTATGTCCTTATATATTCACTCCATGTTCTTTCTTTTTTATTATTTGTTTAATAATTGACCTGATGTTCTCTTTTGGGATATATTATGTTCTTATATATTCACTTCATGTTCTCTTTTTTAAACGGAGCAATACTAAAGAACGTCAGCCTCCATGTTACGGAGTACTAAGTATGTGTTATTTTATACGTATTATCTTCGTACAAGCGTCTTGCTTGTATGTTCCTTAGTAATATCTTGTATGTTCTTCATGATAATACATACTAGCAACAAAAAAATAAGATTCAGACCTAAACTAAACACTAATAAAGATTGAATTGATATCACTGAACTACACATATATAATCCGCAAAATCAAAATTAAATTGTAAACCCTTTTCATTAGACTTTTTTTTATTCAACCGAAGTTCTGATCTACTTATTAAAACTATTTGCCAGATGGAATCTTGCTTCTTGAAGCTAATAGAATGTTCAGAGCTGGAGGATATTTTGTATGGGCAGTATTGCCAGTCTATAAACTTGAAGATAACTTGCAAAAGCAGTGGAAAGGTATCATTATTATTTACTTACACATGCATTTCCTGCTTCATAAGTAGGGAATTACCAGTGCTTACCTTTTTTATCACCGTTTTCCCTTCCTCCCCCTTCTTAAGACTTTTGAGTTTGCTTGAAATCCCTTACTTAAATTCAAAGTTTCCGCTGGTCAATATTTGAGTTGTTAATTTAGATTTCATGGAATCTGATACTCTTCAAGATAGGAACATATTTATTTATGCTTTTTTCTCTTTTTACTTATAAATCTACAGAAATGGAGAATCTTACGTCCCATATTTGCTGGGAACTGGTAAAAGGGAGGGTTATATTGCTATATGGAGGAAGCCTTTGAACAACATTTGTTATCTGAATCGTGAAGTTGGTGCGAAACCTCCACTTTTTGACCCGAACAATTATCGAGACAGTGTCAGGTATTGACCAAAAATGCTTTTGTATATTTATGATAGTAGTGGAGAACCAACCTGTGAGTTCTCCTATGCCATATTCCATAATCAAGGAGATATATCTGGGTTGCCTGGACCAAGATTCTGTTTTTGTTTCCCTCAAAAAAAAAGATTCTGTTTTTGTTAGCCTTACTATTTCATCCAGTCCGCTGTTAAGATGATTGAAGCTCTTTCTTCAGGATGATTCCTTTTATTTGTTAATGAGATGTTATTCCGCAACTACCTCTTTAGTAGAATGACTAATTCAATTCACGAATTTTGGCAGGCATGTGGGACAGAAGGTCTGTATTACAAGGGTACCTAATAACGGATGTGAATGTTGTCGGAGAGAGAATAAGTACCCTCAATTTTGCAGAGAGGGTTGCCTCTATAGTACTTGGAGCTGCTCGAGCTAACACTTGAACGTGAAGCAAATACTATTTTATTGGGTTTGTTCCTTATCTTTTTGCTTCTTTTCATTTTCAAGCCTTAAAACATTTGAACGTGGAGCAAATACTATTTTATTGGGTTTATTTCCTAATTTTCTGGGTTTATGATTTATACATAGTGTATGATATGTTCTTAATGCTGATTTCACTGAAGAGATTGAGGGCCTTTTATTGTCCGACTCATCTTTTATAATAGATGTGCCTAAGTTGTGTTCATTCGTATATAACATTCATAATCTATCATACAACTTGTACCCAAGTTGATTGCCATCTTACTTTGGTACCATATTAATACCAAGATCTTTTTATTTCTTACATGACAAGGACATTGAAAAGTTAAAACTCTCATAAATGTCCTGTAGAGAAGGGATCATTGAAGTAGCTAAATGTATGTTCTCTTCTCTTATCGAATTAATTTTGACTTAGTTTTGTAATTCCCTTTTTTGTTGCCATTTTATAATAAAGGTATTTTTTGTGTTTTATTGTCTTGATGTTATACTTCAAGAAATCGAGAAGTTTATAAATAGAACCTAAGCATTAATCTGCGCCTTTTTTCATTGTATTGATGAAAGTCTTTTTTTGTTTGTTTTTGAATTTCGTGTGGTGTTGGTTTAAGGTAGGCTGTATTTTACAAGAGTGAGACTAGGAACTACCCCAAGGGAATACAATGTGCAGATTATGGGTTCCATTTATTGACTGTCCACGGGCGAGTGGGTTTCATTTATGTTTCTACTCAATATCGCGCTTTATTGTGTGATTATTTGAATGATGGTTATTAGTTTCTGCTGACTGATATTAGGTCGAGCTCAATTTCTATGATATCAATGGCTCCTCAACTGCCAACGCAGTTTCTTGTTCAGACCCAGTATGTAGTACTATGGTTCCACCAGCATCGTCTCACTGCTCAGCTGAAAGTAAACAGTGCGGTTACTCGTTTCAATATGGTGATGGAAGTGGGACCTCAGGGTTTTATGTGTCTACTATGATGTACTTTTATATGATCTAGGGAGCTCTATGAACGCTAATTCACCTGCCTCTATCGTTTTCAGGTGAGGGGTATTTTTCTGTTCTAATTTGTTTACAATGGTAATCTATCTTGCTAACTTTTTTGTAAAGGATAAATATGTATACGAAACTGGTACATTGCAAAATAAATAGTTTACCTTTTAGCAAATTCAGTTTATATCTGAACTTACTTTGAAGGAGAAAATTTTCCTATCTATGCTTTTGCTGAATGTTAATGTCTACTCTCCTTGGTTTTCTGTCTTTTACATTTTTCTTTGTGCTTGTATGTTTTGATTTTAAATCTATGGTTCTGGTGCAGATGCAACAATTATCAATCTGGAGATTTGATCAATTCAGAACGTGCTCTTGATGGGATCTTTGGTTTTGGTCAGCAGGGCTTGTCCTTTGTATCTCAATTTTCTTCCAGGGTAATAACACCTCAACCATTTTCCCATTTTTGAAAGGAGGAGGAAATGGTGGGGTTATTCTGGTGCTTGTAAGATTTTGGGCCCAAGTATTGCGTATGGTCCACTTGTGCCATCATAGTATGTCTCCCAATTCTTTTGAGAACTTCTTGATTGTGGATTTTGTTTATTAGTTTCTTTCTTTTATTGTTCTTCTTCCTTTGATGTGCTTTACGGTCAATTATTGAACAAGTCTTGTATCCCCATCCCCCCCTCAAAAGTATTTTTAACCTTTTACTTCAAAAGCTCAATTTTTGTGGGTTAAACTTAAACCCAACATGTTGTCTACCTTGTACATATGGGCTTTGTCGTAAGTCATTCAGCCTTCACTGTTTGTAAATTTCATTTTGGATTTTATACATGTGAAAGGGTTGTCATCGAAAATCTGTGCCATTTGCTGAAACAGGACGGTGCCGCGCTTTGGTGCATAAGTTTTTAGAAGGTTCATAAAGGCCCATGAGTTACAATATTAGGAGGTCATTCGCATGTTTATTTTACTATTTTCCATACAAAACTTCCACTAAAGTATATACTTAAATAATACGAAGTATATACTTTAAATGTTCTATGCTGTAATTACTTAGTTAATCCACATACTTGGCAAAAGAATTGCGAATTTGGAGTTGGGTGAGTGGTTGGCAGTTTTCATCGAAGAGCGGAAAAGAGTTATGTAGCAGTTGAATACTGATCTATTAATAATAATCACCAAGCTATAAAGTACATAATTTATGTAGAAAGCAATCCACTATTGTCTTCTTTTGAACTGATCTTATAACTGTGAATTCAGTTGCTTTTCTAATTTCCGTTATTTGATATTGCTATTCCACAGGGAGGAGAGGATGCTGCCATTGTCAGATACATGTACACAAGGATGACTGAAATCACTAGAGAACTACTAGGAAAGATACTGGAATCACTTCACAGTTAGTGGAACTATTGAGGTAGTGGATGTAGACAGTGCAAGTGATGCAAGTGATGCAAGTGAAGGGACGATGTAACTCTCAGAATCACTGAACTACCAGTTCGGAAGTGGACTCAAGATTATAAGGAATTTTAAAGAGAGACAGAGATCAAATGATGTAGCAAAATTAAATGATGCGGCGAATATTCGGTGCTAAGGAGTTCTTTGAGATTTTTCAAAGATGCTTCTGATCAGGTATTGATGTACATTTCTCTATTTTCACCGATCGTGGAGTCTAGGACTTCTAACAGTCTGTGCCTCTCAATTTTGAGTTTCATAAAAAGGTTGTGATTCTTTTCATTCTGTACTTATTGTGCAACTCCTTTAACACCTAAGAAAACTTTAGAAATATTTTCAGCAGTAATGTGTAATGAACATGCCTAATAAAGATGATTCAGTTATTTCACCAGGGTTATGTGTGTTTAGTTTTGCAGTCGTTTAGCCGCTACAGGCATAAGTCACACCTAGCGACATTTATGTTCAACTCTAATATGTAATATCATGTTTGGGGTTATCAGCTTTTCGCTGACAAGAGTCATTAGCAAAGAGGAAAGCTGATTAGAAATTCTTAGCATTGCTTCTATTTCATTATTTAGCAGTATGTATTGGAAATATAAATGTTGTCATTGAGGATACTCAACATTGTGTCTGTCACATTAGAAAGGATGGCTGAACTTTGAAGAGACTGCATTTCATCCTAGCGGTTTTAGATTTTGTTTATAGTTCTTGAATAGTGTGAATTTTTTTTAAGTACCTACTTTTCTGTGAGTTTTTACAACTTCCTAGGAAAAGAAAGTTTGTTTTAGTTCAACCCCCTGCCTCTCGCTTTGCGTCTACTATGCTGTAAAGTTGAGCGGTTGTGAACTTAAGAAGTTTGTTCGAGTCTATTAGCTTCCTCAGTTCCTCTTTGTTTATATGAGATGATGTGATGTGCTGCATTTAGAAACTTAATTAAATAAACAGGCCATGAAGCTTGAAACATAATTCCACAAAAGATCGTGGCTCCCTTGTGGAAAGAGTTTAATCCTGAAGATTGGCATCTCGTGCTATTTTCAGATTTTGACTTGACTTGCGCAGTTGTTGATTCGTCTGCAATATTAGCTGAAATTGCAATTGCAACAGCAACAGCTCTACAAAGCCTTATATATCAGGTGATTGAGTATGACAGTAGTATGTGTACAATCAATCAATAACTGCAGGATAGACATATTTCTTGCTTCATCATTGATCAACTAAGTAACCATGAATCTTTTTTTGCAGAGTCGTATGTTGCCACAAAGTTAGCCGAGGAACTATCATGACTGTTATTTCTCCTTTCTCCTATTAGGCCGGTCTTTTTTAATTTTTCTAAACTTAGCCGTGTAAATTTTTTATGCTTAGCCATGAATTCTATATATGTAAACTACATCAAGTAATTAGTCATGTTTATTATCATCTTCGGAGTACTATATTCATGTCTTCAACTATTTCTATAGAGTAATTTGGCTTGTGATTTGTATAGTGTGTTATGGGAGATAGCGTTTTATATCTTGGGGGAACGTGCGCGCTAGCGCACGTTCCAACAACTAGTTTATGTAAACGATACAAAAAGAGCAAAAATATTTGCTCATTTGTGTAAAGGATAAAAAATGAGCAAAGTTTTTTAATGTTAAGTAATCTGAGATTTAAAAATATTTGCTCATTAAGACAAAATGAGTAAAAGTTTTGAATATTAACAAATTCGAAATTTAAATTTTGCTCATTTGTTTGTTACTACAAAGGTTTAAATTTTTATAGGCACTAATCAAATTGATCCTTGATCTTACCAAGAAAAAAAGAATAGGTAGTTATTCTTATTTCTTGAAACATAATACCTCAAAAAGAACATGAACTGATAAGAACTTAATAATATTAACCCAAAGCTCCAAAAGTAAATAAAACAATACAAAAAGTAAATATTAACCTACGTGGGATTCGAACCCACATCCTTTGTGCATTTGCACAATGCTCTACCTATTGATAGGGATGGCAATTGGGCAGTGCGGGTACGGGGGCCCCCTCCCCCGCACCCGTACCCGCCAAAAAAATTTACACCCATCACCTACCCGCCACCCGCAGCGGGTATAATTTTTTCGTCCACACCCGCCTATGCAGGTACATTCCTATAACCGTACCCGCTCCACCACCCACGTGGATATCCACCAACCGCTTTTACCCGCCTCCTTAATAATATAATAAAATAATAAAAAAAATCTTGTTTATATGACATGTTTATCAATGTTCTCAAACTAACAATAAAAGTATTTTTAGAACGTTCTTAAATACCGAAAATTAATAATTTCACCATAAATTACTTAAAGAAATACACAAATCTCAATCAATACACACAACATTTGCTCCCATATACAATCTCGCATCATCTTCATCTTCGACATCGTCCTCAATATCATATATATTCACCACCTTAACGACACCACCACCTGCAAAATTGCATAAATTTATATAATTAGAGTCTAAATTAGATTTTAATATATCATAAATTATTACTCTACGTCTGAAAATAATTTGCTAATGCAAATTGCCAAGTTGAAGCGCATCTCAGGGAGATCCTCAATTAAAACATCAAATAATAAAATAGCAAAACTATTGACTATTTACCAGTTAATAATAATTTGCTAATGTAATTGCCCTTTTTTATTCTATTTCACACAACATTACTATTTACCAGTTACTACATCCATAATTTTCAATTCCAGAAGTATATTGTTCATCAGTACACAGTCGAAGCAGAGGAACAGACTGAGACTTCAAATATGCTTTTTAAAAATAGCTGAATAAAGAAAAGTCCTTCCATACTCCATATTCGATACCAAGTATTAAATTTTTTAGCTACTCAAGTCAAAATATAGAGAAATTTCTAAACCAAATTCTCATTATTATTCTGTTTCAAAGGATTAAATTCCACACATAATTTCAGAATTTGAATTATTCAGTGTAATTAACAACTCCCAAAAATCACATTACTATTATAATCACCAAAAAACGAAAGAGGAATTCAAATTAATCGAATAGGAAGTAGATAAACGAATTGTAAATAAACGAATTATAGATAAACGAAGTGTAGATAAACGAAGTGTAAAACTGACTTTGAGGGATGAGATGCGGCTCGCCGGCTCGACTGAAGACGGAATGAGAAGGAGGCTCGACGGAAGACGGAATGAGATGGAGGCTCGCCGACGAAGAGAAGGAGGCGCCGGCTTCACTGACTAAGTTACTAGGGTTTTCAACTTTTCATCCAAATGTGCAAATGGAGTAAATGGGCTTATTTAAAATCTGGGCTAATATATTAGTAAAATTTGTAAAAAAAATTCAAAGAATGCGGGTATAAGACATGCGGGCGGGTAGGAGGCGGGGCGGGGCGGGGCGGGGCAGGCGGGTATGGAGCGGGTATGACCTAAAATCCACTACCTACCCGCTACCCATGGCGGGTATGGATTTCATACCCACCACCCGCCTACTATCCGCCAAGGTGCAGTGCGGTATCCGCAAATTTTTACCCATCTGCCATCCCTACCTATTGAGCTAGTAGGCTAGTGTATGACAATGTTTTTCTTTAACGTTGATTAGCTGATGAAAATTTATTTCTTTGCAGTTTCAACCATGAATTTCTTATATTGCTTCTTAAGGAACGTTCAATATGGCGAAGTGACGCCAAGATAGACGTTTTTGCATTTGGAGTTGTTATCTATGAACTTATATATATCAGCAAAAGCAGTTATCTTAAAGGAAAGAAAATCGCATGCTCTGGTTCGCTCGTTTTTTGCATCTGCCCAATGTTACTAAACACATAACTAATATTTCAGTTCCAGGAACACTACAAAGTCGAATATGATCCGAGACTCAAATTAACCAGAACGACCCATCACCTGACATATGACCCGAACAAAGCCTGATTTAAACATCCAGTTCGCCACCTTTAACCAATATTGAATTACTTAAAAACTGAGTTCACATTATCTTGCGTTGCAGTTTGAAGATGTTCTGAATCTTCCTGATCCAAGTGAGATATGCAAGCTGGTTGATCCTAATCTGGGTGATGATTACTCACTAGACTCAGTTCGTCAGGTCAGAATCCCACTGATCTCAAATTTCAAACCAGTACAGAGTTTATGATTCTGAAACCATTGTTCTAGTTTATGATTTTTATAGGTGGCTGAACTTGCGAAAGTTTATACTCATGAGAACCCTCGGTTACACCCTTGTATGAAATCAGTTGTAGTTGCTTTGATGACTCTTTCATCAGCAACTAAAACCTGGGATATTGATTCTTATTATAGAACCAATACTCTTCTAAATCAGGTGTCCGGAAGATAAACAACTAACAAACTAGGAGTACTTGAAATTTTCTAATTTATACAAATAAGAAAACTAAATTTACTCATTTATGCAAATGAGCAAAATAAATTTACTCATTTGTTTAAATGAGCAAAATTACATTCCAGGAGGTTCACATCAATTTACAAGACATCACAACTAGAATGGAGCATAGACATTGTCACATTTCTGGATAAAAACTTACTTGGATCTGCATTGCCTCAAACACCATGCCATTATCAAGTTGGACTTTTGCTGCAGCATTATCTGCATTAACAGATCCTTCTTGAGTAGAATGGTTGTTTTCGAGAACTTTACCACTTGCTTCCTTTGTTACATTTCCACTTCTGATACACTTGAAAGGAATATGATATCTAGTTTCACTACAGCGATATTTGTCATCTTTCTGCGAGAAAAAAAATCTCACTCGATTAGCTGCAAGCCTGATAGAATGCACGTTGACACCTGAACTGCAAAATCTAGCAACTCAAGTATCTCAGATTAGCATATCTTACTTCACCTAACTTTCTCTAAACAACAATCATCAGCACTGGTAGAATCATACTAAATGATGCTTATACGTATACATGCACTGATGGTAGAATACAGTTACTTGGCTCATTCTAATTCAGAAGTAATCCATCTTACTATATGGGAATTATAATTTAACTCCTTACCAGAAACCAACATCTTAACTATAACATTTAAGGAGCCATAAAACATTGAAGCTACTGAAGAAAAGCAATTTAATCACTCACTTCAATGCAGTATCAATTAAAAGGGCATTTTACCAGCTTAGGACACTTGATTTCTCCGAAAACACTTTTAGAGGTCAGTTCACTGTTAGACTAGGGGGCTGCTTGAAACTTAGAGTACTCCGAGCAGGTATCAATTATCTCTCTGGAGTACCTCCCGGTGACATTTACAGGCTAAGCTCACTTATTGAGTTATCACTGCCTGTAAATAACATTGGTGGAACCATTGGAAAATGAATTTCCAGACTTGCAAACCTCAGGATCATCAAGTTGCGCCCGAACAATTTTGCTGGCACAGTTCCTCAGGAAATCGGGAAGCTATTAAAATTGGAGCAATTGCACCTTCACATTAACAATCTCAATGGTTCTAATCCAGAATCATTGATGATCTGCACAAATCTTTTAAAACTCATTCTTAGAGTGCATTTCCTGATAGGTAACAACTCTATGCTTGATTCTCTAGACTTATCCACCTCCAAGTACTTGACCTTGGTAACAACAAATTCACAGGAAATTTGCTAGAGAGCTTGTTCTCGTGCAAATCACCAACTGCGGTTAGAGTAGCCACCAACAGCTTAACTGGATCAATTTCTCCCAGTATAATGGCATTAACATCTTTAACTTTCCTTTCTCTCTCTAACAATAGCTTCACAATTGTTTCGAATGCAATCAGGATTTTTGCAGGTTGCAAGAGCCTTGTCACCCTCATCGTGTCTAAAAACTTCTGCTACCAGAAAAAAGACCTTATAGGCCAAGAAGGATTTGAAAACCTACAAGTTCTTTCCTTGGGAGGATGGCTTCAAGGGGAAAGTTCCAAAGTGGCTGGTTCATATTAACAGTCTAGAAGTATTGGACTTGTCATTCAATCAAATTACAGGTAAAGTTCCGGATTCGATTGGCTATCTGCCAAGCCTTTTCTACTTAGACTTGTCTATGAATCTTCTCAGAGAAGAATTTCCTGTACAACTCTCAAGGCTTCCAGCATTGATTTCAGAGAAAGTTGCTCAAAAACTAAACCGAAGTTATCTTCAGCTCCCAGTCTTCGTTTCCCCCAACAGCGCTAGTAGCCACCAATACAACCAACTCGCACACCTGCCTCCAGCAATATACCTCAAAGGTAACCACCTTCGTGGATGTATTCCAGTTGAGATAAGTCGACTACAGAAGCTTCATGTGCTGGGTCTCAGCAAGAAAAGTTTCTCATGGAGGATCTCGCCAAAACTTGCAAAATAAGTTTACTCATTTATGCATATGAGCAAAATAAATTTACTCATTTACACAAATTGGCAAAATAAATTTTACTCATTTGTGCAAATGAGCAAAAATCTTTCGGTTCACTCCCTTGGATAACAGATCATAACACAGAACAAGAAGAAACTTTTGTGATGAGCAAGATTTTGAATTCCAGCACTACATATAACACTTAACAATATCCATTTAATCATCAATAAGGTCTTTGTAAGGAGAGAAATTCTGAAATCCAACACATAAATCTCAATTTCATAACACTTCACATCATCCTAGGCTATGGCGAGGGCACACCAGTGTAGAGTAAAGATGGAAATCATTCCAAAGCAAAAGGAATAATCAAACACGAGAAATACTCAATTGAAAAGGGATAAAATGTATCTGAAAGCAGTAACCTGAAAGAAAAAAAATCCACTAACCATCAAGGGCAGCTCTGAGTGGATCAACAAACTCGGAAAACTCAACTTCCTCTAGTGCATTAAACAAATCTCCAGCATCTATGATTTGTCTATTTGAGTCATTGCATATGTCATGCGCCTAACACAAATTCATATCATATTATCTGTCAGCAACGTTATCAAATTCTTAGTCAAAGGGACATATACAGGGAAGGGTTTCAACATGGACTACTATCCAATTCTCTATGGGGACGGGTTTATAATCACAATTACATTGACAAAATCCACGAGCTATGTACTCAAAGCCCAGGGCTTACTTCTGAATAAGATAATATATGTACTCTCTATCAAAATTACAAGAAAACAATGCTAATGGAAAAGAAAAAGAACCCATTCACAAGCTTTGGAAGTGACTCTTTTGATTACAATTCCCACAAGTATTTGACAAATTACACTTGATTTAAATTCGAGATTCCCGGACACAAAAACTCTGAGACCCAGAAATCAAGCATGAATAAACATTAAATTCAAGCAGTATGCGGAAATGAAATAAAAAACACAATGAACATTACGAAAATTGAAAACCTAGAAAACTATTTGGACTAAATTAGCAACGATTACCTTAAATTTTAAGCTCGATTATTGCAAATTCAAATGAATAATTAAGTGTTGCAGCATTATCCAGATGCAAACATCAAAATCGAAGCTGAAAATTACTATAAAACATTAGGAATCACTCATCAATTGCATAAACCCACCATTTAGAGAAATGAGCTAAAAACATCACTCACAAATTGCAGCAGAGAAGACGACGCGTAGATGATGGAAGCTTGGAGATGGTGGCGGCGCGGTGGTTGCAGCAAGAGAGAGAACCACGAAGGAGAACGAAAATGGAGGGAGAGAGACTAAGGAGCTGCTGAGATTGAAACAGGAGGAGAGAGAAACTGAGAAACAGGAGCAAATTTGGAAAAATAAAATATTTGAAATATTTACAATTTTTCCATTACTAAACGCGTTATGTAGAACTTACCTCCGTTAGATCTGATCACAGCCAACGCACAAGATCTCTTCTCATTCTTCTCATTTTAAGATCCCTTCTCATTTGAGTGTATATATATATACTTCCTCCATTTTTTTATTATTGCACCATCTACATTGGGCACAAAATTAAGAAAGGTGTTAAAAGGTGAGAGATTGACAAAAATACCCACGTGATTAAGTACAAGTTGTAGGTAAAGAACAAGTGGGGTTTGGTCCCCACCACCCATACAAGGATAAAAATGTCATTGCATGTAGGTAAACTTACTAAAAAAGGAAATGGTGCAATTAATATGCAACTTCCGAAAAAGGAAAATGGTGCAATAATAAAAAAATGGAGGAAGTATATATATATAGGACCAGGTTCTGGTGAGAACCTCCCTTAAGATGAGAACCTTCTTTATAATGAGAACCTATGATAGTTGTTGGATTAAAACAAAACGGACGGAAAGTAAACATAAGATCAAGAAAAGTAAACACAATGTCGACAAAAAGTAAACAAAAGATCGGAAAAAGTAAACACAATATCGAGTAAAAGTAAACAAAATATAATCAAAAGTAAACGCAACATCGACAGAAAGTAAACATAAGATCAAAAAAAGTAAACACAACATCGAGTTGAAGTAATCACAATATAATCAAAAGTAAAATATCGACATAAAGTAAACACAAGATCAGAAAAAGTAAACACAAGATTAGAAAAACTAAACACAACATCGGATAAAAGTAAACAGAAAATAATGAAAAGTAAACACAGCATCGACAAAAAGTAAACACAACATCAGAAAAAGTAAACACAACATCGACAAACGAATAAGAACTAAAAATCCTAATTGAAGGAAATAATGCCCTTTGTCCAAGTATGCATTTAATGTTAAGTCTGATAAATGCGGTTCAGTATTAATTAACAAGTTAATAATTCAGTGAGATCAAGTGAGCTGAATGCCTAGGTAGAGGCCGCTTCAGTTCAAGTGGAATTAATGATATTAATCCACAGCTTACTCTTGACTGAACCCGTAGGGTCACACAAATAGTACGTAAACGGATCAAGTATTTAATGGCATTAAATACTCCATCTATGGATATTCGGAATCGACGGATCTTGGTTTCAGTGGGAGTTGAGATCGTCAAAAGCAAGAAATGAATACTCCGGAAACGATGATATTGCCGGAAATGGAAATATGGATCGTATCGGAAATATAAATAATATCCAAGTCGTAGATGTTGCCGGAAACGGAAACATGGTACGTATCGGAAAATATTATCGGAAATGGAAATATTGCCGGAATCGGAAATATTGCCGGAAACGGAAATATTGTCAGAATCGGAAATATTATCGGAATCGGAAAATAATTCCGGAAACGGAAATATTAAATATTTGTTCGAAACGGAAATTAATTCCGGAATCGGAAATGTTAAATGTTGTTCGTATCGGAAATGAATTCCGGAAATCGGGAATTTAATCTGAAGCGTTTCGTACGAATTAGCATCGGACGAGACTTGCTAGACGAAGGCCCAGCACGAAGCCAGGCCGTCGCCCAACAAGCCCAACGCATCAACACACGCCAAAGCCTCGCCAGGCCCAGCGCAAGGCCAGGCCCAGCAAGGTATGACGCGCGCGCTCAGCGAATGGCCTGCGAGCATTGGGCGAAGGCGCCGTGCAGCTCGCGTGGGCCGCGAGGCATGCGCGCGGCTTTGCTGTGCTCGTGCTCGTGTGCGTGCTATACGAATCCTAAAGCTATCGGAATTCGTGCTATGATTAAATCCTAATCCTAAAAGATAAAATTAATTATTTAGAGTTCTAAAAGGATTCTAATTAATTAATTAGTATTCTAACAGGATTCGAAATCCTTTTCCATGGTTCTATAAATATATGCCTAGGGTCATAAATTTACACACGAGTTTTTTAACAAGTATTCATACAATAAAAGCTGTGATTTTGAGCAGAAAAATCAGTAACATTACTTGCCCATATTAGCCGAAAATAATAGTACCTTAAGGGCGATTCTAGGTGGTCAATCTTAAGGCGGATCCGGACATGCTGTGGACTATCTACTGAGGGACGACACTTGGAGTCCTAAAGACTTGTTCTTGTTCGGTTCGGGCGCAGCTAGGGAGGGCACACTACAAAGTGTATGCATCTAAATTATGCTAACTGATTATGTGTAAATAATATGTTTCCTGGCATTAAGGTTTTTCCGCATGATTTATGTTTTTCATATGTATCATAACCTAGCAGTGATCAGAGCCTCTTATTATTTGCATAATCTATAAATTGCAAATTTGCAAAGAATTAAAAAGGGGTGATTAATTTTCGTAATTGTTAATTAATTGCAAATTGCGTTTATTTAATTATATGTACGCAGTTTTTCGGCAGTTTCTTCGTTACTCAACCAAATCGAGTGATTTTTGTGTCAATTTCGCATGTAAAAGGCAATCTAAAATTTTGACAAAATTCGAAGCCTATCTATGACTTCTCGGAGGTTTTAGTTTTTCGAACGCAAAAGTTTGTAAATTTAAGATGTTAAATTGAATATTTGCGATTCTTGTTGATAAATCTTGAATTTTTTATTGACCTACAGTATATGTTTAACAATTTTGAATGCCTAAACTTGTTAAATATACAACTTGATTAATTTGATGAAATTCGAATAATTTAGAATTGATTTGATTTTCATAATTAATTAATGATTTAATTAGGTATCCATGATTAAAAACCACCATAAAAATTGTTAATTTATGATAAATTTTAAATTTTTATGACCTAGATATGAATCCATGATAATCGGAAATTAATTGATTAATAAATTTTCGATTTTTCGCCCTGAAATTATGAAATTAATATGATTTATTAATTTGTCATTAATTTTGAATTAAAAATTTTAAATTTTTATGAAATACGCTCATAAATGTTGCACGCACAAAGCAATGGAAGCCACGTGTTACCCTTAAGGGGTGTTGTATAGTGCGGGCACGCGACGACGAGCAAGGGAGCTCGTCGCCCGTGCGGTACGAATGCAACGAGCAACAAGCTAGGCGGCACGCAAGGCTCGAAGCCTAGGCGTGCATGTTGGGCGATGGGCGAGGGCAATGGGCAACATATGCGACGAGCAAGATGCGTGTGGGCAGCGATGAGCTGCGCCACGACGCACCAGGCCCGCCAAGCGGTAGGCAGCCACGACACAGCACGAGGCTGCGCGCAGCGTAGCCAGCAAGGCTGCGTGTGTGCGTGGCAGAGGGGCAGTGTGCGTGTGGCTGTGCAAGCTGTGTGCAACGATCAATGGCACGGGGCATGGGGCCTCGTAGGTCGATGGGGCTTGGGCGCAAGCCCAAGTGCCTCGTCCTGCGACAATTGATACGTTTCGTTTTAATTTTAGATTTTGAGTTCGTAAATAATTTTAATTAATTTTAAAATTAATAATTTAAATTGTTTTCTCGGATTTTAATTTTGAATATTATAATTATTATAAATTTTAATTTATACAAATTATTTTACTAAAATTAAACCATGAATTAATTTAAATTCCTTTAATTCAACTAAAAATAAATTAAATAAATGGATTCGGTTATAATTTTATATGAGCTTTAAATTTTAATTAACTTGTATGTTTCCGGTTAGACTAGAAATACATTTTTATGTTTAAAATTAGTAAAACATATAAAGTTATTGGTTTAAGTGGGAGCATTTTTAGTCATAAACTCTTGATTAGGTCTACAAATCCTTTAAGGTTAAAACAACTTGATTAGAATTAATAAGGACTGAATAATTGGTAGATTATTGGTGCCCTTGATTAATTGCTGTAAATATTTATGTGATGCATAACAATGTGTTTTACTAACCAGCTATGTGGGCCATTCATGATAATGAATGGGTGAATGGTATATATTGTATATGTACTGTTTTGCAGGTTATGAAGTGACTAGTATGGCCCAAATAGGATAGAAAATATGGTATGTGTACCATTAATTTGAATGTAATTGGTCTAATGCACCAAAGTTTGTTTTTTCAATTCAAATATGGTATGCGCACCATCAAATAGTTGTAATTAGTTTAATTATAGCTTATCCTATTTGAAGAAAATGGCGCCTCCCACGGTGAAATTCAAGACGAAGTTTCCAATCCATTTTCAAGACGGACTTTGAAGTTGAAGCTTCAAGATGAAGTCGGGCCATACTAGATCACATTTATCTTATGCATGCTTTAAGTTATTTATTGCTTTTAAATATGTCTTAAATATGCATGAGATTGTGGCTTGATTATGTTGCATGATTAAGGATTTTAGTTCACTTAAAATCTAACCAACATAGTAAGAGCCTTAAGTTCCAAACTTAAAAAAAAAAAAATTGAGTTAAAAGGTGCCATGCCAAAATAACACTTACTTGGATAACCTTTACATCAATCTAGTAATCGTTTTACGCTCAGCGAGGTGTTACTTATTGATCCTAAAGGGGTAAGGTACACAAATAATTGTGAGTACATGTTAGTTTTGGTGAAACTCAACGATATAAGTAAGGAGTCCTTTTGTGTCGTGGCGAATTCGATAGGTTTTCCTAATAAGTTCTTAGACGAACCTATCAACCAAGAGTAGTTTCTAGACTATTAGAAAAAGGCTTTTGCTTACCTAAAATATTTTAGAATTGAGTCAAAATACATAATGTGCTTAATTCTTCAATGGTTTTAGGGTCTTGGAATCATTTTATTCACACCTGCCGGAACAATAAATTCGAATAAAATGCTAATAACTTGTTTGAATTGCATGATTGCTTTAATTTTCAAGTTATTACTCATGATAAATGTTTAGACTTTGCATGCTTCAATGTATGTTTTAATTATTGTTTATAATTAAATATCTTGCACTGCAATAAATCCTTTTAGAAAGGTAACAATAAATTTCCTCGATTGGTAGTGAATCCAAGAACGATTCACGGAAATGAGAGAAAATGAGCAATTTAAAATGTACGTTTCTTTTAGCGACTTTTATGGTTGTTTTCGAGTATCAAAGTCGAATGGCAAACCGATTGGTGCTTGTGAATTCAAAATACACTGTAGTTTTGAGATCATAAAGCATTTAGTTTAAACGCTCAGCTTTACCAATGGTTAACAACCTAAAATCCTTTTTCCATTTAATTCTCGAATGAGTCTAGTCCCTAGACATTCGAATAGATCGATGCTTAGAGAACTTTAGAAGCTTCTGGTAAGATCATCTAGTTGAAACAAAATATTCAACATAAATTAAAATGGTAAAGAACCTTGTTGGTGACATTGGACATGTCTAACAAAGTATAAAAGTCAACACTAAAGAATTCAATTCTTAAGACTATAAGAAAGGGTACAAGAAATAGGAAAACAAAGGAACAAATGAAAGGAATTTACAATTCCGTTTCTACCTAAAAGTTAATGTTTAAAGAAAAGTGACCTAGCAATCAAACTTCCTTGGTATCATATACCGCTTGAGGTTCTTACTTCGGTAATAACTCAAACAATGGAAGCTAGGATACACTAATGACCTACAAGTTGGAAATTAAGCATGGCATTGCTACATTAGTTGTAGGGTCATCTAGTTTGTTTTAAGTCCTTTCAAGGCTAGAACTTAATGGCTATTTTGTTCCATAATCAGCATACCTAAATTTCTGTTTTCAAACACAGAAAGACTCACATTCAAGAAAAACAAAAACAACGTTTGTTTGTTTATTTGAATGAAATGGTCATTTACGGGTTGAGTCATATATGCTTGATTAAAACAAACAACTCTTTAACAATAAAAACTTTACTAGGTCCAAATCAATCTTTTGATATGAGTTCCACTAATCTTTGGCATTGTTGCTTAGACCATATCAACAAGT
Source organism: Spinacia oleracea (assembly GCF_020520425.1). Taxonomy (NCBI): domain Eukaryota; kingdom Viridiplantae; phylum Streptophyta; class Magnoliopsida; order Caryophyllales; family Amaranthaceae; genus Spinacia; species Spinacia oleracea. The sequence goes on along the minus strand of NC_079492.1, from coordinate 24,332,389 downwards.
TAACATTCAAAAGCTCTATTTTGATGGACTTTTGAAAGTTGATTGATTTCTAGATCAATTCAAGACAAGCCAGTCTTACTTGTTGAAAGTAACAAAAGATATGAACTATTGTTAGAACGCTTAGACAGTAGAGTTCAAAGCTAAAGAAAGATTTTATGACTTTATTTGAGTGAATATTTGTTCATTAACTCAAAGTGATATAAGTTTGAATCTGTTTGGCTAGTTCAAAGATTCAAAAGTATAAAATCCACATGGCAAGAAATCATTAAGATCTAGGTTAGATCATGACGATGATTACTTTAAGACCAAATATGATCATCAATGATTGTGTGTTGTAATTTTACAATCTAGCTCCATAAGATATGGCATATCTAAGTTGGAATGGTTGAAGTCAATTTGTACTTGATTCGATCAATGATGAATCGTAAAAGCTTTTCCTATAATTTCTAAAACAAAATGCTCAACTTCCACCAAATTAGACCAAATTTGTCAAAGCTATTGAAAAGTAATTTCAGTATATCTTTTCAATTATATATATCTAAAGAGTTGCTAAACTCAGTGGGAGCTTAGTGTTTGTTATTCAACAAACTAAGGCCCAAGTCTAGATATATGTTTCATTGTGATTTATTCAAATAAGACACAAGGGTATTGTTTCTACCACGAATTTTGGAGAACATAATGTTTGTTTTCTCGAAATAATGTCCTTTTGGAGATTCGTTTCCAAAATGACAAGTGGGAGAAAATGGACCTCGAAAGTCTTCGAGGCGAACAACAAACATAAACGGACATTCCGGAGGCTTTTCAAAGTTCTTCAGAAAATCTGAACACTTATTCTTAAGGACTTTAGAAGTGGCTTTAAAGAATAGATATCTCTTGGAAGACTTTACAAGTGCTTCAAGGAGAACAGAATATTCAAAGGACTTTCAAGTGGCTGTTGATATTCTATTGTTTGATGTTCTATACCCAAGTAGGCATAGAGTTCAAGTCACTGAAACTATGAGATTTTTCTATTAGATAGTGAAGAAACATGGAGTTCAGGTCACTTAAGCTATGCAATTCTTCTATTAGATAGCGAAGAAACCTACAACTTGCAGTCAAACTATTATCACGTAGATTAATGAGTTTGTGACTTGTAAGAAAGCTATGACGAAACCCAGATTCCCTAAAATGGTTAGAGGCCATATATAGACTTAATGTTTAATTGGTTAAAGGCCATAAAATTTTTGTTGATTTGCAAGAATAGTTTCACACCTATTGGTTGCAAGTTTGTTTTAAGGATAAAAACCATCAAACATGGAATTGTGTTCACACAAAGCTAGATTAGTTGCTAAAGGTTACAAGCAAATTCACGGCATGGATTGTGTTGAAGCCTCATGCAAAATCGTAATGCTTAAGTCTATAATTTAAGCAATGATTGCATATTGGTACATATGACAATTGGATGACAAAACGTATTCCTCACTCAAATGTTGGAAGAAAACTATGTACATGTCATGTCATAGGATTTGTGGATCCAAATAATGCTTGAAATGAATGCTAGCTTATGAAATCTAAGTACAGATTTAAGCAAGCAATTGGGAATTGGAATTGTATTTTAGTGAAGCTAATAAGTATTTTAGTTTCATAAAATGTACATGATTCTTATAGATATATAAGAAGTTTAGTGGAAGTACATAAAACTTAATTGGTCCTATGTGTGTCATACACATATTTCTCTATTGTGAAAATAACATTCAAATGCTAATAACTTAGATTTGAAAATTATTCATCAATGACGGACCAAGGCGAAACTTAGTGCATACTGGGTATTAAGATCCATTGACAAAGATCTTATAATATTGTTTTGGATTAAGTAATGACATTTACTAAATCAAACACGAAAGACTCCATTGGAGATATTCGACCCATGTGAATAAATCTAAGTAAAGAATGTTTAAACTATGTATAAGCATTTACTAAGTTAAACATCAAAGGATCCAAGTGAGATTCTTAAACCTATATTATATGTCAAAGAATTTAGCTGGATTTAGTATCTACTGAAACTAGACGAGCTAAAGTTACATGAATAGAATTCAATTGGGTATTATTTTGCAAAAGAATTTATCATGTATGATATAATATGAGGACCGCCAAAAACGTATCGTATGGCTTTAGGCATGACGAACATATACCAATCTCTATTGATCTAAGTGAAGATCAACTAGATTGAGATCAAGAAAAACTTATGGTACTTGAAAAGGTACATAAGAATAGTTCTTGATTCAAGGAAATAAAGATATGCTAAATATTGATGCTACACGCATAAACACTGGCAAAGGATCAAGCAAGACCCTTGGAGTTAACCATTGACAAGGACGAGCTAAAGAGCATCGTGTTTTGAAATGGCAACATGGATTGGAGACCATGAGTTGTTGCGTGGGAAATTAAATATTAATTTCTATGTTCTAAAGATACAGCTGGAAAGTCTTCCACATATATGTGAACTGCTTGGATAAGTAAATCCAATCAAAGCATCACTAGCAACCTATACAGTTGAAGTAAAAGTACTTATTGCCTAAGAAGCAATAAAACAAGGTTGTTTATGTTAAAGAGTTCTTCACTGAACTTGGGTCGATCACATGTTTGTTGACTTAATGGTTCTTCATTGCAAAATGCGTAGAACCACTAATGTAGCAAGAAAGACTAGATCACAAAATAAACATACTCAAAAGATCTTATCATCATATCTCGAAGAACATTCGATGAAAAGGATATTAAGATTGGCAAAGCATGATAACTAAACCTATGCAACAATTGAGAAGCAACACTCACGTTGTAGCACTGGAAATCAAGCATAGCTTTGAATTCCATGAACTGTTTTAAAGATGGGTTTGAGGCCCATGGTTGTAAAACATTGGGGTTGAACATTTATCATATATGAAATGTATTTTCATATTCCATTTAATCTGGGTTTAGTATTAAATGATGAGTCCCTTCAAATTGACGATATATTCAAGATAGACTGTCAGGACCAGTCCTGTGACTAAGAAATGTCTATCAAGTGAACTTGAATGTCAAAAGTTGAAAATGGTCCCTGGCCGGAGTTTTCTATAAATATGGACGCATAGAAAACGTTAGACGACTAGAATGCAAGATGACTAGTAGTTCTGTTTCTTGAACTATGTGGACATGGCAATGTCGTAATCATTTGCATAGATACTTACTTTGGGAAGACTAGTATCGGACAGACCTATGAAACTTTACTATAAGAGATGAAAATCTGTCATAAGTAAATTTCATTAAAATTATTAGACACTAAATCCTCAATACCTGAGTGATTTGAGATTACTTGTTTGAGAACTGCTTACTTTGACGTTGACCAACCGTCGCACCGTAAAAGGAGGCTATTGAAGGAAATAATGCCCTTGGTCCAAGTATGCAATCAATGATAAGTCTAATAAATGCGGTTCAGTATTAATTAACAAGTTAATAATTCAGTGAGATCCAGTGAGATGAATGCCTAGCTAGAGGCCGCTTCAGTTCAAGTGGAATTAATGATAATTAATCCACAACTTACTCTTGACTGAACCCGTAGGGTCACACAAATAGTACGTAAACGGATCAAGTATTTAATGGCATTAAATACTCTATCTATGGATATTCGGAATCGACGGATCTTGGTTTCAGTGGGAGATGAGATCGTCACAAGCAAGTGAATACTCCGGAAACGATGATATTGTCGGAAACGGAAATATGGATCGCATCGGAAATATAAATATTATCCAAGTCGTAGATGTTGCCGGAAACGGAAACATGGTACGTATCGGAAAATATTATCGGAAATGGAAATATTGCCGGAATCGGAAATATTGCCGGAAACGGAAATATTGTCAGAATCGGAAATATTATCGGAATCGGAAAATAGTTCCGGAAACGGAAATATTAAATATTTGTTCGAAACGGAAATTAATTCCGGAATCGGAAATATTAAATATTGTTCGTATCGGAAATGAATTCCGGAACCGAGAATTTAATCGGAAGCGTATCGTACGAATAAGCATCGGACGAGGCCTGCCGGACGAAGGCCCAGCACGAAACCAGGCCATCGCCCAGCAAGCAAGACGCGCGCCAACGCCCAGCCCAAGGCAGCGCCAGGCCCACCGCAAGGCAGGCCCAGCGCGCCAAGGCGTGGCTGCGTAGCGTGGGCTGCGTGGGCCGAGCGCACGCGTGCGGGCGCCCTCGTGGCTCCGTGCGTGTGTGTGTTCGTGTCCATGCACAATTACTAAATCTATTAGGATTTGGTGTATGATTAAATTCCTATTCCTAAAAGGATTATTTAATTAATAAGAGTCCTTGTAGGATTCTAAGTTTTAATTAAATCGCATCCTAATAGGATTCCAGTTCCTTTTCCATACCTCTATAAATAAGTGCCTAGGGTCATTATTTATAGAGACAATTGAAGTATTCAAAGGGTAAGTTTTTGAAAGAAAAATCAGCCATACACTTGCAAACACAATAGCCGAAATTCCTAGTAACCTTAAGGGCGATTCTAGTTGGTCTAACTTGAGGCGGATCCGGACGTACTGTGGACTATCTACGGAGGGACGACATTTGGAGTCCTAAAGACTTGTTCTTGTTCAGTTCGGGCGCAGCTAGGGAGGGCACGCTACAAATTGTATGCTCCTAAATTATGCTAAATGATTATGTGTAAATAATATGTTTCCTGGCATTAAGGTTTTTCCGCATGATTTATGTTTTGTCATATGTATCATAACCTAACAGTGGTATCACGAGCCTCTTATTATTTTCATAATCTAAATTGAATGAACATGGTTAAATTATACAAATTTGCAAGAAATTAAAAGGGGTGATTAATATTCGTAATTGTTAATTAATTGCAAATTGCGTTTATTTAATTATATGTACGCAGTTTTTCGGCAGAATATTCGTTACTCAACCAAATTGAGTGATTTTTGAGTCAATTCCGCATGTAAAAGGCATTCTAAAATTCGAAGCCGAACTATGACTTTTCGGAGGTTTTAGTTTTTCGAACGCAAAAGTTTGTAAATTTAAGATGTTAAATTAAATATTTGCGATTCTTGTTGATAAATCTTGAATTTTGATTGACCTACTGTATATGTTTAAGTTTGAATGCCTAACCTTGTTAATTATGCAATCTAATTTGTAATTATGATTAATTTGTTGAAAATTGGAATAATTTAGAATTCATTTGATTTTCATAATTAATTAATAATTTAATTAGATACCTATGATTAAAAACCACCATAAAAATTGTAAATTTGTGTTAAATTTTAAATTTTTATGACCTAGACTTGAATCCATGTTAATCGGAAATCAATTAATTAATAAATTTTCGATTTTTCGCTCTAAAATTATGAAATTAATATGATTTATTAATTTGTCATTAATTTTGAAAATAAATTTTTTAATTTTTATGCGATTCGCTCATATAACTTGCACGCACAAAGCAATGGACACTACGTGTTACCCTTAAGGGGTGTTGTATAGTGCGGGCATGCGACGACGAGCAAGGGAGCTCGTCGCCCATGCGGTACGAATGCAGCGAGCAAGGCTATGGTGCACGAGCACAAGGCAGCAGCCCTGCCTTGTGTCATGTGCTATGTGCGATGGGCGAGTGGGCAAGGGCGAGAGCAAGGCCGCGACAGTCGCGTGTGGGCAGCAAGCGAGCTGCGCCATGACGCAACTGCCGCGCGCAACGTGCGAAGCCTCGCGCGCAGCGAGCGCAAGCTCTCGTGCGACGAGCGCTACGCCCAGCGACGAACGCTCGCACGCAACGAGCGCAAGCTCGCGTGCGTCGAGGGCAGGCGCGCGCAGCGAGCCAGAGGCCAAGCGTGCCTCGAGGCGCCTTGCGATGGTGTGCAGCGATGGATGCGACGCAGCACATAGGCTGCGCGCACATGGCCAACGATGGCTGCGTGCGTGTGGCCTATGGCTGTGCGTTGCGTGGTGATGTTGCGTACCTTGTGTTACGATTAGATCGTTTTAAAATTTTAATTTGAAATTTTCAGTTTATGTAATTTTAATTAATTTTAAAATTAATAATTTAAATTGTTTTCTTGGATTCTAATTTTGAATATTATAATTATAATAAATTTCATTTATTCTAATTATTTTACTAAAATTAAAATCACGAATTAATTTAATTACGACTGAAAATAAATTAAATATGTGGATTCAATTATAAATTTATATGAGCTTTAAATTTTAATTAAATTTGTATGTTTCCGGTTAGACTAGAAATACATTTTTATGTTTAAAATTAGTAAAGCATATGAATTTATTGGTTTATGTGGGAGCCCTTTTAGTCATAAACTTTTGATTAGGTCTACAAATCCTTAAGGTTAGAACAACTTGATTAGAATTAATAAGGAGTGAATAATTTGTAGATTATTGGTGCCCTTGATTAATTGCTGCAAATATTTATGTGATGCATAACGTGTTTTACTAACCAGCTATGTGGGCCATTCATGATAATGAATGGGTGAATGGTATATATTGTATATGTACTGTTTTGCAGGTTATGAAGTGACTAGTATGGCCCAAATAGGATAGAAAATATGGTCTGCGTACCATTAATTTGAATGTAATTGGTCTAAAGTACCAAAATTGTTTTTCAATTCAAATATGGTCTGCGTACCATCAAATAGTTGTAATTAGTTTAATTATAGCTTATCCTATTTGAAAAAAATGGCGCCTCCCACGGAGATTTTCAAGACGGACTTTGAAGTTGAAGCTTCAAGATGAAGTCGGGCCATACTAGATCACATTTATCTTATGCATGCTTTAAGTTATTTATTGCTTTAAATATGTCTTAAATATGCATGAGATCAAAGCTTGATTATGTTGCATGATTAAGGATTTTAGTTCACTTAAAATCTAACCAACATAGTAAGAGCCTTAAGTTCCAAACGTAAAAATTGAGTTAAAAGGTGCCATGCCAAAATAACACTTACTTGGATATCCTTTACATCGATCTTAGTAATAGTTTTCCGCCATAGCGAAGTGTTACTTGTCGATACTAAAGGGGTAAGGTACACAAATAATTGTGAGTACATGTTAGTTTTGGTGAAACTCAACGATATAAGTAAGGAGTCCTTTTATGTCGTGGCAAAATCGATAGGTTTACCTAATAAGTTCTTAGACGTGGCTATCAACCAAGAATAGTTTCTAGACTATTAGCAAAAGGCTTTTGCTTACCTAAAAGATTTTAGAATTGTGTCTAAATACATAATGTGCTTAATTCTTCAATGGATTTTAGGGTCTTGGAATCATTTTATTCACACCTGCCGGAACAATAAATTCGAATAAATTGTTAATAACTTGTTTGAATTGCATGATTGCTTTAATTTTCAAGTTATTATTCATGATAAATGTTTAGACTTTGCATGCTTCAATGTATGTTTTAATTATTGTTTATAATTAAATATCTTGCACTGCGCTAAATCCTTTTAGAAAGGTAACAGTAAATTTCCTCGATTGGTAGTGAATCCAAGAACAATTCAATGAAATGAGGGAAAATGAGCAATTTAAAATGTACGTTTCTTATAGCGACTTTTATGGTTGTTTTCGAGTATCAAAATCGAATGGCAAACCAATTGGTGCTTGTGAATTCAAAATACACTGTAGTTTTGGGATCATAAAGCATTGAGCTTAAACGCTCAGTTTTACCAATGGTTAACAACCTAACATCTTTGTCCATTTAATTCTCGAATGAGTCTAGTCCCTAGACATCCGAATAGATCCATGCTTAGAGAACTTTAGAAGCTTCTGGTAAGATCATCTAGTTGAAACAAAATATTCAACATAAATTAAAATGGTAAGAACCTTGTTGGAGTGACATTGGACATGTCTAACAAAGTATAAAAGTCAACTCTAAAGAATTCAATTCTTAAGACTATAAGAAAGGGTACAAGAAATAGGAAAACAAAGGAACAAATGAAAGGAATTTACAATTCCGTTTCTACCTAAAAGTTAATATTTAAAGAGAAGTGACCTAGCAATCAAACTTCCTTGATATCATATATCGCTTGAGGTTCTTACTTCGGTAATGACTCAAACAATGGAAGCTAGGATACACTAATGGCCTACAAGTGGGAAATGAAGCATGGAAATGCTACATTAGTTGTAGGGTCATCTGGTTTGTTTTAAGTCCTTTCAAGGCTGGAACTTAATGGCTATTTTGTTCCATAATCAGCATACCTAAATTTCTGCTTCAAACACAGAAAGACTCACATTCAAGAAAAACAAAAACAATGTTTGTTTGATTATTTGAATGAAATGGTCATTTACGGGTTGAGTCAATATGCTTGATTAAAACAAACAACTCTTTAAACAATAAGAACTTTACTAGGTTCAAATCAACCCCTTGATTTGAGTTCAACTAATCTTTGGCATTGTTGCTTAGACCATATCAACTAGTTAACATTCAAAAAGTCTATTTTGATGGACTTTTGAAAGTTCATTGATTTGTATATCAATTTAAGACAACTAGTCTTACTTGTTGAAAGTAACAAAAGATATGAACTATTGTTAGAACACCTAGACGATAGAGTTCAAAGCTAAAGAAAGGTTTTATGACTTTATTATTTCACACAGATTTGAGTGAATATAGGTTTATTTACTCAATTTGATATAAGTTTGAATCTGTTTGGCTAGTTCAAAGATTAAGAAGTATAAAATCCACTTGGCAAGAAATCATAAAGATCTAGGTTAGATCATGTTGTTGATTACTTATACCAAGAATGATCATCAATGATTGTGTGTTGTAATTTCACAATCTAGCTCCATGAGATATGGCATATCTAAGTGGAATGATCGAAGTCAATTAGTACTTGATTCGATCAATGATGAATCATAAAGACTTTTCCTATAATTTCTAAAACAAAATGCTCAACTACCACCAAACTAAACCAAATTCGTCAAAGCTATTGAAAAGTAATTTCAGGATATCTTTCAATTATATATATCTAACGAGTTGCTAAACTCAGTGGGAGCTTAGTGTTTGTTATTCAACAAACTAAGGCCCAAATATATATATATGTTTCATTGTAATTTATTCAAATGAGACACAAGGGTATTGTTTCTTCCATGAAATTTTGAGAACATAATGTTTGTTTGTTCGAAATAATGTCCTTTTGGAGATTCGTTTCCAAAATGACAAGTGGGAGAAAATAGACCTCAAAAGTCTTCGAGGCGAACAACAAACATAAACGGACATTCAGGAGGCTTTTCGAAGTTCTTCAGAAAATCCGAACACTTATTGTTAAGGAATTTAGAAGTGGCTTTAAAGAATAGACATCCCTTAGAAGACTTTACAAGTGCTTCAAAGAGAACAGAATATTCAAAGGACTTTCAAGTGGCTATTGATATTCTATTGTTTGATGTTCTATACCCAAGTAGGCATAGAATTCAAGGCACTGAAACTATGAGATTCTTTTATTAGATAGTGAAGAAACATGGAGTCCAGGTCACTGAAGCTATGCGATTCTTCTATTAGATAGCGAAGAAACCTACAACTTGCAGTCAAACTATTATCACGTAGATTAATGAGTTTGTGACTTGTAAGAAAGCTATGACGAAACCCAGATTCCCTAAAATGGTTAGAGGCCATAAATAGACTCAAATGTTTTAAATGGTTAGAGGCCATAAAACATACTCAATGTTTTGATGACAAAATTGAAATTTTGTTGATTTCCAAGAATAGTTTTACACCTATTGGTCGCAAGTTTGTTTTAAGGATAAAAACCATCAAACATGAAATTGGGTTCACACACAAAGTTAGATTAGTTGCTAAAGGTTACAAGCAAATTCACAGCGTGGATTGTGTTGAAACCTCATGCATAATCATAATGTTCAAGTCTATAAATCGAGCAATAATTGCATATTGGTACATATGGCAATTGGATTGCAAAACGTATTCCTCAATCAAATGTTGGAATAAACTATGTACATGGTATGTCATAGGATTTATGGATCCAAATAAATGCTTGAAAGTGAAAGCTAGCTTATGAAATCTAAGTACAGATTTAAGTAAGCAATTGGGAATTGGAACTGTATTTTAGTGAAGCTAATAAGCATTTTAGTTTCATAAAATGTACATGAATCTTATAAATATATAAGAAGTTTAGTGGGAGTACATAAAAACTTAATTTGTCCAATGTGTATCACACACATATCTCTCTATTGTGAAATAACATTCAAATGCTAATGACTTAGGTTTGAAATTATTCATCAATTATGGACCATGGCGGAACTTAGTATATACTGGGTATTAAGATCTATTTACAAAGATCTTATAATATTGTTTTGGATTAAGTAATGGCATTTACTAAATCAAACACGAAAGACTCCATTGGAGATATTCGACCCATATGAATAAATCTAAGTAATGAATGTTTGAACTATGTATAAGCATTTACTAAGTTAAACATCAAAGGATCTAAGTGAGATTCTTAACCTATATTATATGTCAAGGAATTTAGCTGGATTTAGTATCTACTGAAACTCCAATGAGCTAAAGTTATATGAATAGAATTCAATTGGGAATTATTCTGCAAAAGAATTTATCATGTATAATATAATATGAGGATCGCCAAAAACGTATTGTATGACTTTAGGCATGACGAACATATACCAATCTCTATTGATCTAAGTGAAGATCAACTAGATTGAGATCAAGAATACTTATGGTACTTGAAAAGGTACATAGGAATAGTTCTTGATTCAAGGAAATAAAGATATGCTAAATATTGATGCTACACGCATAAACACTGGCAAAGGATCAAGCAAGACCCTTTGGAGTTAACCATTGATAAGGACGAGCTATAGAGCATCGTGTTTTAAAATGGCAACATGGATTGGAGACCATGAGTTGTTGCGTGGGAAATTAAAATATTAATTTCTATGTTCTAAGATACAACTGGAAAGTATTCCACATATCTGTGAACTGCTTGGATAAGTAAATCCAAACAAAGCATCACTAGCAACCTAAACAGTTGAAGTAAAAGTACTTATTGCCTAAGAAGCAATAAAACAGAGTTCTTCATTGAACTTGGGAAGATCACATGTTTGTTGACTTAATGGTTCTTCATTGCAAAATGCGTAGAACCACTATTGTAGCAAGAAAGACTAGATCACAAAATAAACATACTCAAAAGATCTTATCATCTATCTCTAAGAACATTCGATGAAAAGGATATTAAGATTGGCAAAGCATGATAACTAAACCTATGCAACAAGTGAGAAACAACACTAACATTGTGGCACTGGAAATCAAGCATAGCTTTGAATTCCATGAACTGTTTTAAATATGGGTTTGAGGCCCATGGTTGTAAAACAATGGGGTTGAACATTTATCATATATGAAATGTATTTTCATATTCCATTTAATCTTGGTTTAGTATTAAATGATGAGTCCCTTCAATTTGACGATATATTCAAGATAGACTGTCAGGACCAGTCCTGTGACTAAGAAATGTCTATCAAGTGAACTTGAATGTCAAAAGTTGAAAATGGTCCCTGGTCGGAGTTTTCTATAAAATTGGACGCATAGAAAACGTTAGACGACTAGAATGCAAGATGACTAGTAGTTATGTTTCTTGAACTATGTGGACATGGCAATGTCATAATCATTTGCATAGATACTTACTTCGGGAAGACTAGTATCGGACAGACCTACGAAACTTTACTGTAAGAGATGAAAATCTGTCATAAGTAAATTTCATTAAAATTATTAGACACTAAATCCTCAATACCTGAGTGATTTGAGATTACTTGTTTGAGAACGTACTGGTTGCTTTGACGTTGACCAACCGTCGCACCGTAAAAGGAGGCTATAAAGGCAACGCTCAGGTAATCACCTATCAAACGAAGTCTAATCTCAAGATCGCAAGATTGGGATTGTCCTCCCATAAATCGGGATGAGATGCTTAAAAGTTGTACAAGGCCACTCGGAGAGCTAGAAACTGTGAAATGCATGGCCGTGCTCGGATGAATCATAGGCTATGATTATCTGTTTTATTTGATCAGTTGAACTCTGAAATCGAGAAAGACCTCTGGACATAATAAGGATGACAACTCTTACCTTATGTTCTAGAGCAAGCATCGAGCGACAAAGGAATTAGGAAATGCACACTTGTCCCTAAGGACAAGTGGGAGACTGAAGGAAATAATGCCCTTGGTCCAAGTATGCATTCAATGATAAGTCTAATAAATGCGGTTCAGTATTAATTAACAAGTTAATAAATTAGTGAGATCAAGTGAGCTGAATGCCTAGCTAGAGGCCGCTTCAGTTCAAGTGGAATTATTGACAATTAATCCACATCTTACTCTTGACTGAACCCGTAGGGTCACACAAATAGTACGTAAACGGATCAAGTATTTAATGGTATTAAATACTCTATCTATGGATATTCGGAATCGACGGATCTTGGTTTCAGTGGGAGCTGAGATCGTCACAAGCAAGCGAATACTCCGGAAACGATGATATTGCCGGAAACAGAAATATGGATCGCATCGGAAATATAAATATTATCCAAGTCGTAGATGTTGCCGGAAACGGAAACATGGTACGTATCGGAAAATATTATCGGAAATGGAAATATTGCCGGAATCGGAAATATTGCCGGAAACGGAAATATTGTCAGAATCGTAAATATTATCGGAATCGGAAAATAATTCCGGAAACGGAAATATTAAATATTTGTTCGAAACGGAAATTAATTCTGGAATCGGAAATGTTAAATATTGTTCGTATCGGAAATGAATTCCGAAAATCGGGAATTTAATCCGAAGCTTATCGTACGAATTAGCATCGGACGAGACTTGCTAGACGAAGGCCCAGCACGAAGCCAGGCCGTCGCCCAGCAAGCCACACGCATCAACACACGCAAAAGCCTTGCCAGGCCCAGCGCAAGGCCAGGCCGAGCAAGGTATGGCGCGCGCGCTCAGCGAATGGGCTGCGAGCATTGGGCCAAGGCGTCGTGCAGCTCGCGTAGGCCGCGAGGCATGTGCGCGGGCTTTTCGGTGCTCGTGCTCGTGTGCGTGCTATACGAATCCGAAAGCTATCGGAATTCGTGCTATGATTAAATCCTAATCCTAAAAGATAAAATTAATTATTTAGAGTTCTAAAAGGATTCTAATTAATTAATTAGTATTCTAACAGGATTCGAAATCCTTTTCCACGGTTCTATAAATATATGCCTAGGGTCATAAATTTACACACGAGTTTTTTAACAAGTATTCAGACAATTAAAGCTGTGGTTTTGAGCAGAAAAATCTGTAACATTACTTGCCCATATTAGCCGAAAATAATAGTACCTTAAGGCGATTCTAGTTGGTCAATCTTAAGGCGGATCCGGACGTGCTGTGGACTATCTACGGCGGGACGACACTTGGAGTCCTAAAGACTTGTTCTTGTTCGGTTCGGGCGCAGCTAGGGAGGGCACGCTACAAAGTGTATGCATCTAAATTATGCTAACTGATTATGTGTAAATAATATGTTTCCTGGCATTAAGGTTTTCCCGCATGATTTATGTTTTTCATATGTATCATAACCTAACACTAATTTCACTTGTTCGAAAATAAAAATTGAAAAGGGGATTACCTGGGCAACGGAAGAAACGAAAAACAAATTCCAAAATATGAATTTAGAAGAAGAAGATATGAGAAAGAAGGAGGAAGAGATTGAAAGAGAGAGAGAGTGAGAGAATTCGTAGGGGAGGAGGGAGGAAGAGAGAGAAAGAAATTCTGAAAATTGAGGGGTTGGGGGAGGTCATTCAATGCGGGTAAATTACCATTTTACCCTTACTAATTTTGAAATTTCGGGTAGCTTTACAGCCATTAGATTCAATTGATCAACGGCTGAGATTAGTTCTCAGTTCTCATCTTAAGGGGTGGTTCTAACCAAATCCTGATTATATATATATATATATATATGTATATATATGTATATGTATATATATATATATGTATATACATATATATATATATATATATATATATATATATATATATATATATGTATATACATATATATATATATATACATATACATATATATACATATATATATATATAGATAGGAATTGTTGCTAATGGAGTCGTTGCAAAAGGTACAAACAAACTCTTTTGACGATAAATTACCGTTGCATTTAGGGAAAAAGGTGTTGCATTATTTCATTAAGCCATCGTATATACCTGTCGCTTTAGCTAAAATATCCGTCGCCTTAGCTAAAGAACTAATGCGACACCCCATCTAAGGATCGTCGCATTAGATGTCCACCTAATGCAACGGTAGTAATTTACCGTTGCATCTGGTCAGTGATCGTTGCGTTAGGTCTAATGCAACGGATTTTCATGCCTACTGCAATGATTTTAGGTGTTGCATCTGATTAGAGATGTAGTAGTCTGAAAGCACCAGCCATGGACGCTTACGATGGTACCTCGGATCCTGACATGCATTTGGTTGCGTATCGGCATCACATGTACGTGCAAGGACTAATGAATCCACCTGGGGCAAATACTTCCCATCTACATTGAAAGGAGTCGCGTCCAAATGGTTTGAAAGGTTGCCGATTGGGTCTATAACTTCCTTTGGCGAGTTAGAGGCCCTGTTTTCCTCTCGATTCATGGCTCACAAGGAAGAGAAAAAGACGAGTGTGCATGTAGGACACATACAACAAGGGCACGGAGAGTCGTTGAAAAGCTATGTAAAGCGGTTCAATATGGAAGCTAACCAAATCCCAGACTTGCCAGATGGGATAGCCCTTGATAACTTTGTGCGCGGGTTGAAGAGGAGATATTTTAAAGTTGACCTGGTAAAACAGAGTGTGAGATAAATGGAAGATGTACAGGACGAGGCAGAAGCCTTCATACACGCCACAGAAATATGTAGCTTCCCAAAAGAGTTGAAACCTACCGACCTCGATCAGCGACCCCTCCAAAGTCAAGAGAGATAACTCAATTGTTCGGTCTAATGGTATCTGGGCTGTAAATGACAAAATATCAGGAGCACACGGGTTGAAGAGAGAATGTCCGGTAGCTGATAACGCATATGAATACAATGCTAACCTTTGCAATCCTAATGTACGTGGGACAATAGTTAGAGATAGAGCGTCCCTTCCCAATGAAGTCGTCTATAGAGAATCGAGATTCCGGGTTATTTTTCCAATTTCATAATGACACAGGTCAAGACACCAAGGACTGTCGAAACCTGAAGAGAGCTCTGGATGGTTTGGCAGCTAGAGGCTTTTTAAAACAATACATCCGCAAGACAATCAGCAACAGTGCTAGAAGTCGCAAAGAGACATCGCTACCTACGTCTGAAGATGAGGATACTCCTTCGGACGGGGAGTTCGTAGCTGTCATTTCGGGTGGGCTAGCTTCTGGAGGACCCACGAATCCAACGCTTCAAGACTATGAACGGAGTTCTAAGTAGAAAAATACCAGCAATCTGGAGAGTATCCCTAGCATAGAAATCTCGGAGGACGATTACCGAGGATCGGCAACCCCATATGATGATGACCCCTTAGTTGTTGAGATCAAAATGGCCAATTTCAGAGTAAAAAGAGTTCTCATTAATATGGGGAGCGCGTTCGATATAATCAGTCTTGAATTCCTAAAGAAGTTGCAATGTGATCCAAGCACAATAATGGGCGTCCATAGCCCGTTAGTAAGTTCCGGAGGAAGCATCATTGGTCCTATAAGTGTCATTTCCCTCCTTATTCATATTGGAGAGACTCCGCTGATTAGGATGAGTTCAGTATATTTTATAATTATACAACACCTAATTGCATTCAACATTATATTAGGCCGACCAACCTTGAACTATATTAGAGCAATAATCGTCCATCACATGTTACTCATGAAATTTGTGGGAGACAATGGAGGCATTGGCACTATTTATTGATATCATCAATTGCCCACATATTGTTATCTCACTACGCTTGACCCTGCAGTCTGGGGGACAGATGCTAAGGAAGTCGACCATAAATACGAACAAAAAGGCAAAAGGATACTCTTGGAAATTCCTACGACTCACAGAGCAGATAGGCGTCCAGAGCCCGTGTGGGCACACTATGACGTTGTCCTAGATCTTGAAAGGCCGGCTCGAACTGCTCCGATAGGAATTCCTCCTGATGATCAAATGGCCGCATAGTTAGTCTGCCTGCTGCAAGAATACAAGAAGATATTTTCATTCACAGCGGAGGGAATGCCCCGTATATACCCAGCCGTAGCAGTACACAAGTTAAACGCGGACGAAAAAATGAGATCGGTTTGTCAGAATAAGAGAAATCATGGTGAAGCCAGAAATCCGGCCACAACAGCTGATGTGCAGAAGCTTATGGATGCAGGCTTCATTCATCCGAGCCAAAATCCCGACTAGGTGGCTAACGTGGTCCTTGTCCCCAAGCCAAATGGAAAATGGAGAATGTGCGTTGATTATACACACTTGAACAAAGCCTGCCCCAAGGATAGCTTTACCTTACCCAAGAGGCTGGTAGATTCTACTATAGGCCACGCTATAACGAGTGTCATGCACCTGTACTCCGGTTTCATCAAATCCCTTTGTGGCCCGAAGACCAAGAAAAGACTTACTTTGTCACAGAACATGGGTTATATTGTTACAAGGTCATGTCATTTGGCCTACACATTTCAGCGTCTGGTGAACACTGTTTTTGCCAAACAGCTTGGCAGGAACATAAAGACCTACATTGATGATATGATTGTGAAAAGTAAACATCAATCACTACACCTTACCCACTTGAGAGAAACTTTTGAGACACTCCGAGCCTATCAAATGAAGCTAAATCCCAAAAAGTGCATTTTCGGGGTAACCTTTGGTAAATTTCTCGGCTTCTTAATAGGCGAAAGGGGGATAGAAGAAAATCCTGATAAAGTGCAAGCTGTCATCAACATGACTTCCCTCAGAACAATTAGAGACGTGCAACGACTTACGGGTTGTCTGGCGGCCTTGGGAAGCTTCCTCTCAAGGGAAGAAGATAAGTGTCTCTACTTCTTCAATACCATAAAAAAGAAGGCTCGATTTGAATGGACGAATGAGGCGGAAGCCACTTTCCTATGTCTAAAGGAACATTTGCACACTCTGCCACGTCTTGTCTGTCCCCTCCAAGGAGAAGTCTTGTGCATCTATCTAGCAATTTCAGAACATTCTCTCATCGTTGTCTTACTGACAAAGAGGGAAGGAATACAATTGTCCGTCTATTTTGTAAGTCATGTATTGCAGAATGCTAAGCTAAAATATCCAGCTGTAGAAAATTTGGCTTAGCTCTATTTTTGGCAAGCAAAAATATGCGACCCTACTTTTTGGCTCATTAGCTAGTAGTCTACAATGACCAACCTCTGAAACGGCCATTCACTAAGTTGGAGGCGGCAGACAGAATGCTAAACTAGGCCATCGAACTTAATGCATTTGACATCTCATATGAGCTAAGGAAGGCGGTAAAAGGGCAGGCCTTTACTGACTTCATTATAGAAATGACTCGGCCAACCTTTGCAAAAAAAATGATAAAACGTTATGGACAGTTTATGTGGATGGGTCCACCACTCAAAATGGGTGTGGGGTAGGCATCATATGTGAACCACCAGAAGGAGATATATACGAATATTCCATACGTTTTAAAATCCAAGCGTCTAACAATGAAGGCAAATATGAAGCATTGTTATGTGGAATTCAAATGTGCAAAGCTGCAGGAGCTGAAGAAATTTTGGCCTTATCCGACTCCCAACTAGTTTTCAGTCAAGTGAATGGAGAATATGAAGTAGAGAAGCTACTATGATAAAAAAAAAAACTTGGAAGTCGTCCACCAAGAGATACGAAATATGAAGAACTTTGAGGTACGACAAATACCTCTATCTGAAAACAACAAAGTTGATGCCCTGTCAAAATTGGTCATTTCAGCAACCTGCGGCAGCCGTTATGGATCGGATATTCACCTAGATGAACGACATAATCAAATTCAAAATGAATGGAGTTCTCCCAGAAGATCATAAATAAGCGGCAAAGCTTCAAAAGAGGAGTTCCTGGTTTGAAATGTGGAACGGAACCCTACACAACAAATCCTTCTCACGTCCCCTCTTACGATGTGTGACGTCAGAAAGAGGATAGAAAGTCTTCAAAGATCTGCACTAGGGGTTGTGTAGCTCTCACATAGGGGGCAGAGTCATGGCAGAAAAATTCCTTAGGACTGGGTACTACTGGCCCACCTTAAAAGAAGACGCGCTTAGTCTAGTAAAAAGATGCGACAAGTTTCAGCAGTTTGCTCACCTAATCCGAAGACCAGCTCTGCTTTTGACCCCTATCACTAGTCCAAT
This sequence comes from Spinacia oleracea, assembly GCF_020520425.1. NCBI lineage: Eukaryota > Viridiplantae > Streptophyta > Magnoliopsida > Caryophyllales > Amaranthaceae > Spinacia > Spinacia oleracea. Next base: position 24,314,035 of record NC_079492.1, on the reverse strand, counting down.
ACCATTCGCCAAGTGGGGAATGGATCTGCTAGGACCTTACACAACAGCATCTAGTGGTTTACGATATGTCATAGTAGCCATGGACTACTTTACCAAATGGGTAGAGGCAAAAGCATTAAAAAACATCAAGACGCAACATGTCAGACATTCATTTGGAAAAACGTTAATTATTACTCGTTTTGGTATCCGCAGTCGATCGTCTTTGATAACCGGCCGCAATTTCAGACGCCCAAGTTAGAGGAATGGTTGGTTGACCACGTCATCACGCCCTATTTTGCATCCGTTGGTTGTCCACAAGCCAATGGACAAGTAGAAGCATTTAATAAAATAATTTATGAAGGGATGAAGAAGAAGATATATGATGCCAAAGGTTTGTGGGCAGAAGAGTTGCCAAATGTTCTCTGGTCAATCCAAACGACAACAAAAAATTCAACAGGGGACACAACATTTTTACTAGCTTACAATGCAGAAGTCGTGTTACCCATAGAAATGTGCGAATCCACTCTACGCGTAATGTTGTTTGACAAAAATGCTAAATTGATGAAGGCCGCTCTAGATTTCCTACCAGAAACTCGGGGAAACGCTGCTTTAAGACAACAATTGTACAAACTGCGCATATCTAGGGAATATAACAAAAAGGTCTCTAGGAATATTCTGAAAGTTGGAGATTATGTACTAAGGAAAATGGAGGTCGTTGGACGTGCCAATGAACAAGGAAAGCTCACTCCAACTTGGGAAGGCCCATATGAGATTTATGATGAAGTCCGTGATGGCACCTAACGTATTCAGGACATGCTGGGGTGTCCCATCTTACGTACTTGGAATGTAGACAATCTAAAGAAGTACTATTTTTATTTGAGCATTATAGCTACCCAGTTTCTTGTTTTCTTTAGTATACAAAAACAAAAGACGCCAGTTAAAGGCGCATCATGTAGTACGACTTACAGTTATCAATGAAATTTTCTTATAAACTTGCATGTCGTCATTACATGAGTCTAAACACGGCCTGAAAAGTGGCCCCATAAATTGCTTCATTCTTCCTTGATTGAAGAAAAGTCTAATCGTTTGAAGGCCCGAGAAGTGGCCCAGATTAGCATCCTCACTAGACTGATCACCTAGAACACAAAGGTATCCTTGGAAGAACTATATGCTAAAAATAGTATCGACGCTTCCAACACGATAAAATGTATTGGGTAATCATTGTCCGTCCCTGCCTAGGGGCAATCATATTGATTGTATGGTGTCAATCAGAATTTTATAGACAGACATGGCGAAATAATAAAGCATGAATAAACATCCAATCATATTGATTGATTATCAAAAGTTGAAATTAGTATTCCACTAAAGGAAAATTCGGTCACACAATCAGTGATAAACACCGCTATACACAAAAGATATGGTCCCAAAGATGAAGTCTAACTCAATACACAAAAGTATGATGACAAAAGAAAGACGTCTTGTAATTGAGCAAAAGATGTGGTTACACCAATGATGGCAATCATCTCGTCTTTCTAGAACATGGCATGTTTAACCATTCAGTCTTCTTCAAGGATGAACTATGGTGGAGGACGTCCTTCTCTTTGAGCTCTCTCCACCTCCATGTGGTGGTTAATCTTCCTTTCATAACAGTGGGAAGGACGCTCTGCAAATTCCTTCTTCCACGCCAGCTCAACTCCCCCCTTGATCGATTTCTTCCACATAGAATAAGATTGGGCGTGCACCACCTTCGAGCTGATCGCCTCCCTCTGAGCCTTATCAAGTAAAGACTCCAACAACTAAAATTTCTCATTCAGTTTCCGTAACTCCTCTTCCTTTCCTTTGCGCTTCTTTGCAAGGTCGTCCATCTCGTTGAAGTTTTCGTTGATCTGTTGAAGACACCTTGTGTTGTCAGCACAAAGAGTAATTATGGAGGCGGCTTGGGAGTTGAGCGTATTCTGCATATCCAAACGAAGTTTCTCAAAGGTGACCAGATGTTGAAGGGCGACCCGCCTTGATCTCTTCCTTGACCAGGACAGTGAGCCAGGTCCTCAATGAGTCTAGCTGAATGAACCTCTGCCGACCGCGAAAGAAACTCGTTGTGCAAACATGGAACACGGAAATATTATACTGATGTTACTTACGTCCAGCGCACAAGACTGCATTGCCGTAAGCTGAGTTTCGGCCGCCTTTGGGAGGGTCTTGGCATATTCCTTTGGGATTTCGTTGCGCATGCCGACCATGATCTTAACCTTATCCTTGGAGGAGAAGTGGCTGGAAGAAGGGTTCTACTCAATTTCAGCGTCTAACACTTTTTGAGGGTCAGGTATCTCTACTAGAAAAACAATAGCCTTAGAATCCCTTGGAGAGACGGTAGTACTACCAGAAGAAGAATGACAAGTTCTTACGGCGTTGGAATAAAACTTACCCCCCGAACTCCTAGCTCTTTCAGCCGCCTTGGGAGCAATGTTACGGAGGATAGACTGAAGAATGCCTCCCAAAGAGTCTTGGGGAATAGGACCTTGCACTACATCTGGATTGGAGACGTCCTTAGAATGAGACCCGTCCTCCGCGTCCGTCTTAAGCCGCTTAGAAGGTATCTCTACCTCAGAGGACGCCTCCACCTTTGGATCTCGAGGAGTACAAAATCTCGGCTTGCCATTTCTTCCCGCCTTGCGCTTTGAAGACTGCAAAATAGTGGTTGGAGCCTTCTCCACCTCCTTGCGACCAAAACAACATCATTAGTAAGATTCAGCAAAAGATAAGACATAAAAGTGGCAAAGACCTCTAGCTTATGGGTACTTGTCTGGGGGGTAGCCGCGTCCTCCCCTTGCTTCGTTCTCTACTTCTCAATGGCCTTGAGGGCGCTTTCACTAAACACCTCGTCCAACCATGCAGGCATATTCACTACACCCTTGGATGAGTCGTCCAGTTTCTCCATGGTGTTGTTTGAAAAAGAAAAAACTCTAGTTAGAAACTAGACGCTATGAAATGTCATTTAATGAGCTAATTTAAATCATCACCTCTCGGCATAAACAGACACAGGCCCACAGCCGAGAGGATGGTAACATCCTCAAATTGATCTAGGTGGGGCAACCAGCTCTCCGGCACCCACGCGCTCTTCGAACTCACATCATACTGTTTGGCTTTGAAGAGAGAGGAGATCTTCTCCCACTCTTTTGCAGATACAGGGGGAAAGGGTTCGTTTTTCCCCGAAAAGCGAGGTTGCTTCGTCCAACGGCCCATACGCCGACACATCTCCTTATCAGACGTATAAAGAACAACCCACTTCTTTCACCAGTGGTGCCATTTGGAGGCTTTCTCCACTATATATCTTCCGATAGGAACCCTTGTAACTAAGGGAAAGCCACCCATCTGCTGCTCCAGGGCCTTTGGACAGAGTCACCAGCTTAAGGAAGGCCGGGAAAGAGGGGAAAATGCTCTAAAGTTTGCACTAGGCGATGTATCCGAAGACGTTGGCCCAGGATTTAGGCGCCATGTGATTGACGCCTATATTGTAGGAAAACATTTCTATTACAAACGGGTGAGGAGGAAACCTCAGCCCCAACTTTAGGGTGGAGGCGTAAACAACAAACTCCCCGTCTATCAGGCCGGTGGGGGTGCAGTCAATGCCTCCTGGAATCCTAAATTCATAACCCTCGTCCGGGTTTAACGAGTCCTTATATGCTGCTCCCTCTTCCATCAAATAGTCTAGCCACGACCGCAGAGAAAAAATTTAGGATGGAAGAAGATGCCCTCTTCACTCTTCAAAGAAGAGGACAACGCTCTCCCGTAGCGTCTCGATTCCATAACTCCCTCGTCCCCAACTTGGGACGAGGACTAGCACTCAAATTCAGGGACTTCATTTATTCTTACCATGATGTCCTATACAAGGATGGAAAATGGTTGGCTTAGGATGAGGGGAATCAACCTTGCTAAGAAGGACCAGGTGATACAAGAACGCTGTCCTCAAAAAACCAGAACGACACGCCACAAGAAAAAAAACAAGAAAGAAAGACAAGGAAACAATAAACAGCTTCCTCAAGACGAGAGAACTACCTTTTGAATCAAAAAGGCAAGTGCTGTAAGGTTCCTTGAGTTTGCGAAATGGAAGATTGAAGATTTTCAAGAACAAGTATGAACTCCACGATGGTTAAGAATCGCCTGCTGGTGGTCAATTGATGCCAAAAATCTTCTTCACCATAGACGCTCAAAGATTCTATGAAAATGAGAGGGAGTAAAATAAGAAATGGCAAGATATATATAGTGGGGTAAGAGTAAGAGACCCAGGCCACGCGTTTGCCAAAGAAGGAATAAACAAGGGTAAAAACTATGTAAGGAAATTTCATCCTTCTTGAGGGGCAAATGATGTGGTTAAAAAGACTTGTCCACCTTGGACTAATATATCGTAACGAGAGATGTGGCACCTTCCCTACCAAGTGTCATACACTCTGAATATATTACAAACCTTGTAATTGGATTACAGGTAAGAATGACCCAAGACAAGAAGAGGCCCAAATACTTAACGGCCCACTCAACTCCTCTATCTCCAAATCTATCAAGGACACGTTTTCTCAACTTCGAGGCTAACCAATCAGATAACTAGCATTTTGTAACAAATCCCTGAAACCCTAGTCTTATAAATAGTCCAGATCCCAAGGTAAAAGGGGGAAATCAATTCATTCTCACCTACCTTAATTATTCTACTCTAACTTCTCTCAAAAATCACTTTCTCTCTCTATCAAATACTTACTTAGGCGTCGAAGGGAATACTCCTAAGACAACATTTTTGTATTGCAAGTTGTACGAAGATTGTGTCAGCGCATACCTGATACCTCCGTGTAAAGGGTGATACGTCAGCACCAACGAAAGTTCCCACAACGAAATTCCCCAAGTCAGCACCAATGAAGTGTTAGGTTATGATACATATGACAATTCATAAATCATGCGGAAAAACCATAAAGCCAGGAAAGCATATTATATTCACATAATCATTTAGCATAGAATTGATGCATACATGTTGTAGCGTGCCTTCCCTAGCTGCGCCCGAACCGAACAAGAACAAGTCTTTAGGACTCCAAATGTCGTCCCTCCGTAGATAGTCCACAGTACGTCCGGATCCGCCTCAAGTTAGACCAACTAGAATCGCCCTTAAGGTTACTAGGAATTTCGGCTAGTGTTTGCAAGTGTATGGCTAATTTTATTTCAAAAACTTACCCTTTGAATACTTCAATCGTACCTGCAAATAATGACCCTAGGCCCTTATTTATAGAGGTATGGAAAAGGAACTGGAATCCTATTAGGATACTAATTAGTTAAACTAGAATCCTAGTAGGACTCTAATTAATTAATTTTATCCTTTTAGGATTAGGAATTTAATCATCAAACAAAATCCTACACAATTTAGGTTTCGTATGTGAACACAAACTCTACACGAGCATGACCCACGAGCGTGCAGGCCATGCCCGCGCACAGCCCACACGGCCGCTCGGCCCACGCGAGCCGCAAGCCCACGCGAGCAGCAGCACAGCTCGCAGCCCATTGCTGCGCGCGCTGCGCGCGCTGCCATGGCCTGCTGGGCCTGGCGTGGCCTTGGCTGTTCGTGTGGCGCGCTTGGCTTGCTGGGCGATGGCCTGGCTTCGTGCTGGGCCCTCTTCCGGCAGGCCTCGTCCGATGCTTATTCGTACGATACGCTTCCGATTAAATTCCCGGTTCCGGAATTCATTTCCGACACGAACAATATTTAATATTTCCGATTCCGGAATTAATTTCCGTTTCGAACCAATATTTAATATTTTCGTTTCCGGAATTATTTTCCGATTCCTATAATATTTCCGATTCTGACAATATTTTCGTTTCCGGCAATATTTCCGATTCCGGCAATATTTCCATTTCCGATAATATTTTCCGATACGTACCATGTTTCCGTTTCCGGCAACATCTACGACTTGGATAATATTTATATTTCCGATACGATCCATATTTCCGTTTCCGGCAATACCATCGTTTCCGGAGTATTCATTTCTTGCTTGTGACGATCTCAGCTCCCACTGAAACCAAGATCCGTCGATTCCGAATATCCATAGATAGAGTATTTAATGCCATTAAATACTTGATCCGTTTACGTACTATTTGTGTGACTCTACGGGTTCAGTCAAGAGTAAGTTGTGGTTTAATATCATTAATTCCACTTGAACTGAAGCGGCCTCTAGCTAGGCATTCAGCTCACTTGATCTCACTGAATTATTAACTTGTTAATTAATAATGAACCGCACTTATTAGACTTAACATAGAATGCATACTTGGACCAAGGGCATTATTTCCTTCAGTCTCCCACTTGTCCTTAGGGACAAGTGTGCATTTCCTAATTCCTTTGTCGCTCAATGCTTGCTCTTGAACATAAGGTAAGAGTTGTCATCCTTATTATGTCCAGAGGTGTTCCTCGGTTTCAGAGTTCAACTGATCAAATAAACAGATAATCATAGCCTATGATTCATCCGAGCACGGCCATGCATTTCACAGTTTTTTGATCTCCGAGTGGCCTTGTACAACTTTTAAGCATCTCATCCCGATTTATGGGAGGACAATCCCAATCTTGCGATCTTGAGATTAGACTTCGTTTGATGGGTGATTACCTGAGCGTTGCCTTTATAGCCTCCTTTTACGGTGCGACGGTTGGTCAACGTCAAAGCAACCAGTTCTGAAACAAGTAATCTCAAATCACTCAGGTATTGAGGATTTAGTCGTCTAATAATTTTAATGAAATTTACTTATGACAGATTTTCATCTCTTACAGTAAAGTTTCATAGGTCTTGTCCGATACTAGTCTTCCCAAAGTAAGTATCTGTGCAAATGATTATGACATTGCCATGTCCACATAGTTCAAGAAACAGAACTACTAGTCATCTTGCACTCTAATCGTCTAACGTTTTCTATGCGTCCAATTTTATAGAAAACTCCGACTAGGGACCTTTTCAACCTTTGACATTCAAGTTCACTTGATAGACATTTCTTAGTCACAGGACTGGTCCTGACAGTCTATCTTGAATATATCGTCAAATTGAAGGGACTCATCATTTAATAAACAACAAATTAAATGGAAAAATGAATTCTCTTCATTTATTGTGAATGATTAACCAATAATGTTTTACAAAGATTTAAACTCTAAAACTTTAAAACATTAAACAAGGATATCAAAGCCATTCTCCAATATGCTTGATTCCCATAGCTGCAGTGTGCGAGTTGTGCTTCGCCTGCGGCAGAGGTTTAGTCAATGGATCTGATATGTTGTCATCAGTTCCAATCTTGCTTATCTCGACTTCCTTTCTTTCAACGAACTCTCGTAGAAGGTGAAATCTACGAAGTCCATGCTTGACTCTCTGGTGGTGTCTAGGCTCCTTTGCATGTGCAATAGCTCCGTTATTATCACAATACAGGGCTATTGGTCCTTTAATGGAGGGGACTACACCAAGTTCACCTATGAACTTCCTTAGCCATATAGCTTCCTTTGCTGCTTCATGTGCAACAATGTACTCCGCTTCAGTTGTAGAATCCGCAATGGTGCTTTGCTTAGCACTTTTCCAGCTTACTGCACCTCTGTTAAGGCAGAAGACAAACCCAGACTGTGATCTGAAATCATCTTTGTCGATTTGGAAACTTGCGTCCGTATAGCCTTTAACAATTAATTCATCATCTCCACCATAGACCAGGAAGTCGTCTTTGTGCCTTTTCAGGTACTTCACAATATTCTTGGCAGCAGTCCAATGCGCCTCTCCTGGGTCTGACTGGTATCTGCTCGTAGCACTGAGTGCGTACGCAACATCCGGGCGTGTACATATCATAGCATACATTATTGAACCAATCAATGATGCATATGGAATCCCATTCATTCGTCTACGCTCATCAAGTGTTTTTGGGCACTGAGTCTTGCTTAGAGTTATTCCATGAGACATGGGTAGGTAGCCTCGCTTGGAGTCTGCCATCTTGAACCTATCAAGAACCTTATTGATATAAGTGCTTTGACTAAGTCCAATCATCTTTTTAGATCTATCTCTGTAAATCTTGATGCCCAATATGTACTGTGCTTCTCCTAGATCCTTCATCGAAAAACATTTCCCAAGCCAAATTTTGACAGAGTTCAACATAGGAATGTCATTTCCGATAAGTAATATGTCGTCGACATATAATACTAGGAAAGCAATTTTGCTCCCACTGACCTTCTTGTATACACAAGATTCGTCTGCGTTCTTGATGAAACCAAAGTCACTGACTGCTTCATCAAAACGTATATTCCAGCTCCTGGATGCCTGCTTCAATCCATAGATTGATTTCTTTAGCTTGCATACATTTTTAGCATTCTTTGGATCCTCAAAACCTTCAGGCTGTGTCATAAACACAGTTTCTGTTAAAACGCCGTTTAAGAAAGCAGTTTTGACATCCATCTGCCATATTTCGTAATCGTAATATGCAGTGATTGCTAACATTATCCGAATAGATTTTAGCATTGCAACTGGTGAAAAGGTTTTATCGTAATCTACGCCGTGGACTTGCCTGTAACCTTTTGCAACCAATCTAGCTTTGAAAACTTCAAGTTTCCCATCCTTGTCCTTTTTCAGTTTGAAAACCCATTTGCTTCCAATGGCTTGGTAGCCATCTGGCAAATCGACCAAATCCCATACTTGGTTTTCAGACATGGAGTCTAATTCAGATTGCATGGCTTCTTGCCATTGCTTAGAGCTAGGGCTCGTCATAGCTTGTTTGTAAGTCGCAGGTTCATCACTTTCAAGTAATAGAATGTCATAGCTCTCGTTCGTCAAAATACCTAAGTACTTTTCCGGTTGAGATCAATATCTTTGCGATCTACGCGGGGTAATATTTCTAGATTGACCATGATTCTCACCAGATTCTTCTAAAGATCTCTGGGTTTCATCCTGAATGTCATCTTGAGCATTCTCTAGAGTTTGTTGTTCGACTCGAATTTCTTCGAGGTCTACTTTTCTCCCACTTGTCATTTTGGAAATGTGATCTTTCTCCAAAAAGACACCATCTCGAGCAACAAACACCTTGTTCTCAGATGTATTGTAGAAGTAATACCCCTTTGTTTCCTTTGGATAGCCCACAAGGATACATTTGTCAGATTTTGGATGAAGTTTGTCTGAAATTAATCGTTTGACGTATACTTCACATCCCCAAATCTTAAGAAAAGACACTTTTGGAGGCTTTCCAAACCATAACTCATATGGAGTCTTTTCGAAAGCTTTAGACGGAGCTCTATTTATAGTGAGTGCAGCTGTATTTAGTGCATGTCCCCAAAATTCTAATGGAAGTTCGGCCTGACCCATCATTGACTTGACCATGTCTAGCAAGGTTCTGTTCCTCCGTTCCGACACACCGTTCCATTGTGGTGTTCCAGGAGGAGTCAATTCTGATAGAATTCCACATTCTTTCAGATGGTCATCAAATTCATAGCTCAGATATTCACCGCCTCTGTCAGACCGCAGTGCCTTAATCTTCTTGCCTAATTGATTCTCTACTTCACTCTGAAATTCCTTGAATTTGTCAAAGGATTCAGACTTATGCTTCATTAGGTAGACATAACCATATCTACTGAAGTCATCAGTGAAAGTGATAAAGTAGCTGAAACCACCTCTAGCATTTGTACTCATTGGTCCACATACATCTGTATGGATTAAACCCAATAGTTCATTTGCTCTTTCTCCAACTTTAGAGAAAGGTTGCTTTGTCATTTTTCCTAGTAAACATGATTCGCATTTACCATAATCCTCTAAGTCAAATGGTTCTAGAATTCCTTCCTTTTGAAGTCTTTCTAAGCGTTTCAAGTTTATATGGCCTAATCGAGAATGCCACAGATAGGTGAGATCTGAATCATCCTTTTTGGCCTTTTTGGTATTTATGTTATAAACTTGTTTGCCGTGATCTAATAAATAAAGTCCATTGACTAATCTAGCAGATCCATAAAACATCTCTTTAAAATAAAATGAACAACTATTGTCTTTTTTTAAAAAGGAAAATCCCTTAGCATCTAAGCAAGAAACTGAAATGATGTTTTTAGTAAGACTTGGAACATGGAAACATTCTTCCAGTTCCAAAACTAGCCCGGAGGTCAACGACAAATAATAAGTTCCTACAGCTAATGCAGCAATCCGTGCTCCATTTCCCGCTCGTAGGTCGACTTCACCCTTGCTTAACTTTCTACTTCTTCTTAGACCCTGTGGATTGGAACATAAGTGTGAGCCACAACCTGTATCTAATACCCAAGAAGTTGAATTAGCAAGTATACAGTCTATAACGAAAATACCTGAAGATGGAACGACTGTTGCGTTCTTCTGATCTTCCTTTAGCTTCAAGCAATCTCTCTTCCAATGCCCCTTCTTCTTGCAGTTGAAGCATTCGGATTCAGAAGTGGGTTGACTGACCTTCCTCTTTACAGATTTGGCGCCAGTTTGCTTAGTTGGGCTGGCCTTGTTGCCACCTTTCTTAGCATTCCTCTTCTTTCCAGATTTCTTGAACTTGCCCCCACGCACCATAAGCACATCCTGCTTATCACTTTTGAGCGTCTTTTCAGCGGTCTTCAGCATACCGTGAAGCTCAGTGAGCGTTTTGTCCAGACTATTCATACTGTAGTTCAGTTTGAACTGATCATACCCGCTATGAAGAGAATGGAGGATGGTGTCTATAGCCATTTCCTGAGAAAATTGCTGATCCAGCCGACTCATATTCTCAATGAGTACAATAATTTTGAGAACATGTGGACTTACGGGCTCGCCTTTCTTAAGCTTGGTCTCAAGAATTTGCCTATGAGTCTCGAATCTTTCGACTCGAGCCAGATCTTGGAACATGTTCTTCAACTCACTGATGATTGTGAAAGCATCTGAGTTGATGAACGTTTTCTGCAGATCTGCACTCATGGTGGCGAGCATTAGACATTTCACATCCTTGTTGGCATTAATCCAACGATTGAGGGCTGCCTGAGTGACCCCGTCGCCTGCGGCTTCGGGCATCGCCTCTTCTAGGACATACTCCTTTTCTTCCTGCATAAGAACTATTTGCATGTTCCTTTGCCAGTCAAGGAAGTTTTTCCCGCTCAACTTCTCCTTTTCGAGAATTGATCGAATGTTGAATGAATTGTTGTTTGCCATAGTTAAAACTACAATTGAAAAGAATAAACAAATAAATAACCATTCACAGTTTCTCTTAATAAACTTAAATTCTAGCATACATGCATAATTTAATGTTCATTAAGCATTTTATTCAAGTTATGTGTTCCGGCAGGTGTGAATAAAATGATTCCAAGATCCTAAAATCATTGAAGAACTAAGCACAGTTTGTCGACTTAATCCTAAAACATCTTAGGTAAGCAAAAGCCTTTTGCTAATAGTCTAGAAACTATTCTTGGTTGATAGGTACGTCTAAGAACTTATTAGGTAAACCTATCGATTTTGCCACGACATAAAAGGACTCCTTACTTATATCGTTGAGTTTCACCGAAACTAACATGTACTCACAATTATTTGTGTACCTTGCCCCTTTAGGACCAATAAGTAACACCTCGCTGAGCGAAAACTATTACTAGATTGATGTAAAGGATATCCAAGCAAGTGTATATTTTGGCATGGCACCTTTTAACTCAATTTTTAAGTTTGGAACTTAAGGCTCTTACTATGTTGGTTAGATTTTAAGTGAACTAAAATCCTTAATCATGCAACATAATCAAGCTTTGATCTCATGCATTTTAAGACATATTTAAAAGCAATAAATAACTTAAAACATGCATAAGATAAATGTGATCTAGTATGGCCCGACTTCATCTTGAAGCTTTAACTTCAAAGTCCGTCTTGAAAATCTCCGTGGGAGGCACCATTTTCTTCAAATAGAATAAGCTATAATTAAAACTAATTACAACTATTTGATGGTACGCAGACCATATTTGAATTGAAAACAACTTTGGTACTTTAGACCAATTACATTCAAATTAATGGTACGCAGACCATATTTTCTATCCTATTTGGGCCATACTAGTCACTTCATAACCTGCAAAACAGTACATATACAATATATACCATTCACCCATTCATTATCATGAATGGCCCACATAGCTGGTTAGTAAAACACATTATGCATCACATAAACATTTGCAGCAATTAATCAAGGGCACCAATAATCTACAAATTATTCAGTCCTTATTAATTCTAATCAAGTTGTTTTAACCTTAAGGATTTGTAGACCTAATCAAGAGTTTATGACTAAAAGTGGCTCTCACTTAAACCAATAAATTCATATGCTTTATTAATTTTAAACATAAAAGTGTATTTCTAGTCTAAAAACATAAAAATTTAATTAAAATTTAAAGCTCATATAAATTTATAATTGAATCCATAAATTTAATTTAATTTCAGTCGTATTTAAATTAATTCATGATTTTAATTTTAGTAAGATAATTAGAATAAATAAAATTTATTATAATTACAATATTCAAAATTAAAATCCAAGAAAATAATTTAAATTATTAATTTTAAAATTAATTAAAATTACGTAAACTGAAAATCTCAAATTAAAATTTCAAAACGATCTAATCGCAACGCAACAACCCCACGCAACCCACGCCCATGGGCCACACGCACACAGCCATTGCTGGCAATGTGCGCGCAGTCCATGCGCTGCGTCGCATCGCTGCTGCTACCCATCGCAAGGCATCAATCGAACACGCGAGCCAGTGCTCGCTGCGCGCGCCAGCGCTCGACGTAACAAGCATGCTGTCGCAGCCCATCGCTGGGCGCAGCGCTCGTCGCACGTCGCAACAAGCAAGCTGCTCGCCATCGCTGGACGCAGCGCTCGTCGCACGTCGCAACAAGCACGCTGCACGCCATCGCTGGGCGCAGCGCTCGTCGCACGCACACTAGCGCTCGCTGCGCGCGAGGCTCCGCATGCTTGCGCGAGGCAGTGCGCGCTGTGGCGCAGCACGCTTGCTGCCCACACGCGACTGCTCGTGCCTTGCTCTCGCCCTTGCCCATGCGCCCATTGCTCACAGCCCACGACACAAGGCAGGGCTGCTGCCTTGTGCTCGTGCACCATGCCCTTGCTCGCTGCATTCGTACCGCATGGGCGACGAGCTCCCTTGCTCGTCGTCGCATGCCCGCACTATACAACACCCCTTAAGGGTAACACGTAGCGTCCATTGCTTTGTGCGTGCAAGTTATATGAGCGAATCGCATAAAAATTAAATATTTAAATTCAAAATTAATGAAAAATTAATAAATAATATTAATTTCATAATTTTAGGGCGAAAAATCGAAAATTCATTATTTAATTAATTTCCGATTAACATGGATTCAAGTCTAGGTCATAAAAATTTAAAATTTTACATAAATTTACAATTTTTATGGTGGTTTTTAATCATAGGTATCTAATTAAATTACAACTAATTATGAAAATCAAATTAATTCTAAATTATTCCAAGTTTCAACAAATTAATCATTATTACAAATTAGATTGCATAATTAACAAGGCTAGGCATTCAAACTTGTTAAACATATACAGTAGGTCAATCAAAAATTCAAGATTTATCAACAAGAATAGCAAATATTTAATTTAACATCTTAAATTTACGAAATTTTGCATTCGAAAAACTAAAACCTCCGAAAAGTCATAGTTAGGCTTCGAATTTGAGAATTCTGGGTTCGGCTAGTGTTTGCAAGTGTATGGCTAATTTTATTTCAAAAACTTACCCTTTGAATACTTCAATCGTACCTGCAAATAATGACCCTAGGCCCTTATTTATAGAGGTATGGAAAAGGAACTGGAATCCTATTAGGATACTAATTAGTTAAACTAGAATCCTACTAGGACTCTAATTAATTAATTTTATCCTTTTAGGATTAGGAATTTAATCATCAAAAAAATCCTACACAATTTAGGTTTCGTATGTGAACACAAACTCTACACGAGCATGACCCACGAGCGTGCAGGCCATGCCCGCGCACAGCCCACACGGCCGCTTGGCCCACGCGAGCCGCAAGCCCACGCGAGCAGCAGCACAGCTCGCAGCCCATTGCTGCGCGCGCTGCCATGGCCTGCTGGGCTTGGCCTTGCGCTGGGCCTGGCGTGGCCTTCGCTGTTCGTGTGGCGCGCTTGGCATGCTGGGCGATGGCCTGGCTTCGTGCTGGGCCCTCGTCCGGCAGGCCTCGTCCGATGCTTATTCGTACGATACGCTTCCGATTAAATTCCCGGTTCCGGAATTCATTTCCGATACGAACAATATTTAATATTTCCGATTCCGGAATTAATTTCCGTTTCGAACAAATATTTAATATTTCCGTTTCCGGAATTATTTTCCGATTCCGATAATATTTCCGATTCTGACAATATTTCCGTTTCCGGCAATATTTCCGATTCCGGCAATATTTCCATTTCCGATAATATTTTCCGATACGTACCATGTTTCCGTTTCTGGCAACATCTACGACTTGGATAATATTTATATTTCCGATACGATCCATATTTCCGTTTCCGGCAATATCATCGTTTCCGGAGTATTCATTTCTTGCTTGTGACGATCTCAGCTCCCACTGAAACCAAGATCCGTCGATTCCGAATATCCATAGATAGAGTATTTAATGCCATTAAATACTTGATCCGTTTACGTACTATTTGTGTGACCCTACGGGTTCAGTCAAGAGTAAGCTGTGGTTTAATATCATTAATTCCACTTGAACTGAAGCGGCCTCTAGCTAGGCATTCAGCTCACTTGATCTCACTGAATTATTAACTTGTTACTTAATAATGAACCGCACGTATTAGACTTAACATAGAATGCATACTTGGACCAAGGGAAATATTTCCTTCATGAAGACCCTGACTTTGAGTGCTGGGGGGCGAGGGGAATCAACCTTGTTAATAAGGAGCAGTTGATAGAAGGGCACCGTCCTCAAAAAACCAGAACGGCCAGCCACAAGAAATAAAAACAAGAAAGAAAGACAAGGAAATAATAAACAACTTCCTCAAGACGAGAGAATTACCTTTTGAATAAAGAAAGGCAAGTGCTCCAAGGTTCCTTGTGTTAGGTTATGGCAAATATAAATCATATATTTCATGCGGAAAAACGATAAAGCCAGGAATTCAAATTAATTGCCACATAGTCAATTAGCATAATTTAGGATACATACATGTGACGCGTGCCTTCCCTTGCTGCTCCCGAACCGGACAAGAACAAGTTTAGGGCTTCAAGGGTCGCCCCTCCGTAGATAGTCCACAGCACGTTCGGATCTGCCTTAGATTCAATTAATATAATATTTATCTAAGGTATTATGTTTTATTCGAAAGCTTAGTAAGTTATTAGTTTTAGGCAAATTATTAAATTCGTTTAAACTTAAACTATATGAATACTTGTTGATTGTGATGTATAAATTATGATTATGAATCACCTATTCATAGGGAGGAAATACAGACTTAGATTTGCACTAGGATTCAAATAATTAATTCTATCAGAATTCTAGTTAAATTCATCCATTAGAATTTAATGTTTAATAAAACACAAAACATTTAATTCTTGGTGGAATTAGGAAAACGATTAATCAAGCAATCCTAAACGACCAAGGATTCGTAGCATTGCACACACACACACGCAGCCCACGAGGGGCGTTGTGCGCGGCTCGGCCCAAGGCAGGCTGGCAGCATACGGCCCATCCTTGGGCGTTACTGCTGGGCCTCGCCTTGCTCGCTTGCTGCGGGCTTGGCTGTGCCTTGCTCGCTGCTCGCGGGCCTCGCTGGCCATGCTGCGAGCGGGCTTCGCTAGGCGCGGGCATGGCTTCGTGCTGGGCCTTGCGTCTAGCAAGCTTGCCAACGATCATTTCGTACCTCGCTCTTCCGATTCATTTTTTGATTCCGGAATTCATTTCCGATTCGAACAGTATTTAATATTTCCGATTCCGGAATTTATATCCGTTTCGAACAAATTTTTAATATTTCCGATTCCGGAACTTATTTTCGATTCCGACAATTTTTCCGATTCCGGTAATATTTCTATTTCCGGCAATATTTCCGATTCCGGCAATATTTCTGTTTCTTATAATATTTTCCGATATGTACCATGTTTCCGTTTTCGGCAACATCTACGACTTGGATAATATTTATATTTCCGTTACGATCCATATTCCCGTTTCCGGCAATATCATCTTTTCCGGAGTATTCATATTTTGCCTTTTGACGATTTCAGCTCCCAATAGAACCGAGATCCGTCGATTCTGAATATTCATAATTAGAGTATTTAATTCACTTAAATACTTGATCCGTTCACGTACTATTTGTGTGACCCTACGGGTTCATTCAAGAGTAAGCTGTGGATTAATATTATTAATTCCACTCGAACTGAAGCGGCCTCTAGGTAGGCATTCGGTTCACTTGATCTCACTGAATTATTAAATTGCATAATTAATTAATACTGAACCGCATTTATTAGACTCAGCATTGAATGCATACTTGGACCAAGGGCATTATTTCCTTCAGTCTCCCACTTGTCCTTAGGGACAAGTGTGCATTGCCTAATTCCTTTGTCGCTTGATGCTTGCTCGTGAACATAAGGTAAGAGTAGTCATCCTTATTATGTCCAAAGGTATTTCTCGGTTTCAGAGTTTAACTGATCAAATAAACAGATAATCATAGCCTGTGATTCATCTGAGCACGACCATGCATTTTTCTGTTTCTAGCTCTCCGAGTGGCCTTGTACAACTTTCAGCACCTCATCCCGATTTATGGGAGGACAATACCAATCTTGTGATCTTGAGGTTAGACTCCGTTTGATAAGTGATTACCTAAGCGTTGCCGTTATAGTCTCCTTTTACTGTGCGACGCTTGACAACGTCAAAGTAACCAGTTCTCAAACAAGTAATCTCAAATCACTCAGTGTGTAATAACGTAATGAAATTTACTTATGACATATTTTCGTCTCTTACAGTTGTGAGGGGGTCGAAAAAGCACGAGGCTAATGCGTGACCTCGTCCCTCGTGGGCGTGACGTTGTCAGATCAAGTGTAATTGGATTTCCTGTGAGTTTACACCCAATCGACTAGTAATATAGGAGTCGTCATTCAGTTTTTAACGACAATGAGAAAAACTGACAAAACCCGGTTATCGTGACATAAAGGGAGTGCCATTATGTTTGACCACGACGGCCATAGGTTCCCTTGGGATTCCTGGTGTGGGGATCGCTCAATGTACACCCGCAGGGCAGAGATTGAGAGTTCGGGGGACTGTAACTACCGAGAGGAGTGCTCATCGATAATACTCTAGAGGCAGGTTATCCTTACTAGCTCAGCATAAATAATTGAAGGGACATGCGTTAAACTATTAAAGTATTCTGATTTGATTTTAGCAATATGCAACACATAATACTAAATCGATCGTGATTATCTTATTTAGATTGATTTAAGGTACCTGGCATGATAATTCAATTGTCCAGGGTATTATCTTATTAGGCGTTACAGATCAATCAAATTAATAGTTTGACAATTTTATAAAAGGTTGATGAAAGCGATTAAATCATATGAGGGACACATTACAACGCACCCTTGAGAGGTGCGTTGTGGTTCTCAGAAAACTAACCACTTTGCTTTTCTATTTCTCCTTTTATTTAGCGAATCTTTGGTTTCCAAGCAATGTTCCAGTATTTAGGCTTAATTCATCGAGCTACAAGGGGCAGGATGCGTTCTGTTCGACTTTTGGGTCGATTGCGACAGAATGCCGGATCAATTTTGCAGCGTGAGGCTTAGGCTTAAGGCTAGAGTCAATACTCAGATTATGGAATTGTGTGTTATTTTCACGTCGGTTTTAGGATGTATTTATAGGAAAAGAGTGTGTGGAAAGATAGATTTTAAGATACGAATCCAAAAAGAATCAGGAGATGTGAGGGGGTCGTTAAAGCAAGAGGCTAATGCATGACCTCATCCCTCGTGGGCGTGACGTCGTCAGATCAAGTGTAGTTAGATTTTCTGTGATTTTACACCCAATCGACTAGTAATATAGGAGTCTCCATTCAGTTTTTAACGACAATGAGAAAAACTGACAAAACTCGATTATCGTGACATAAAGGGAGTGCAATTATGTTCGACCACGACGGCCATAGGTTCCCTTGTGATCCCTGGTGTGGGGATCGCTCAACGTATACCCGCAGGGCAGAGATTGAGAGTTCGGGGGACTGTAACTACCGAGAGGAGTGCTCATCGATAACTCCAGAGACATGTTATCCTTACTAGCTTAGCATAAATAATTGAAGGGACATGCGTTTAAACTATTAAACTATGCTGAATTGATTTTAGCAATATGCAACACATAATACTAAATCGATCGTGATTGTCTTATTTAAATTGATTTAAGGTACCTAGCATGATAATTCAATTGTCCAGGGTATTATCTTATTAGGCGTGATAGATCAATCAAGTTAATAGTTTAACAATTTTATAAAAGGGTGATGAAAGCGATTAAATCATATGAGGGACACATTACGACGCACCCTTGAGAGGTGCGTCACGGTTCTCAAAAAACTAACCACTTGGCTTTGCTATTTCTCCTTTTATTTAACGAATCTCGGTTTTCCAAGCTATGTTCCAGTATTTAGGCTTAATTCATCAAGCTAAAAGGCGCAGGATGCGTTCTGTTCGACTTTTGGGTCGATTGCGACAGAACGCTGGATCAATTTCGCAGCGTGAGGCTTAGGCTTAAGGCTAGAGTCAATAATCAGATTATGGAATTGTGTGTTCTATTGTCCTCTTCACGTCGGCTTTTAGGGGTCTATTTATAGGAAAAAGTGGCGTAGAAAGATAGATTTTCAGGAATATGAATACGAAGCGGATTAGGAAAAGAATCCATCCCAGGTATTTTCGGCGCCCAGCACTGGGCGTCAAAGATTTCGGCGCCCAGGGCTGGGCGTTATAAATAGGATCTGGGCAGAATTCTTTGTCAGATTGGACTCTAGAGTACGGAGTCCATTAAGAGACTTAATTCGAGTTATTTGGTGCATATCAATTTACGACGGAATGCGCCTGGGCCCTTTACGAACTCTAGGTTCGTTATGAGTTTAATTAATACGTTGACTCTTTTATCGAATTGCTATAGGAATATAATTCTTTTTACAATTTCTATCTCTTTTAGGATTTATGTTGAAGTGCAACACCCAATTCTGACAGGTTTCTATCTTTTTATTCTTACTACTTTTAGCAATTACCTTTTACGGCAGCTACTATTTTTAGCATGCTTCTATAAATGGAAGCTTTGGCTGAAATGAAAGGGTGATTTGGGATTCGTTATTTTATAGGAAGCGCGCTGACAAGTGGAGATTTATGTTTTTTCATCATCGAACCTTCCCTTATAGGTGTCTACAGGAGATAAAACGGCAGTTACTATTCTTAGCAGGTTTCTATAAATAGTATCTTTGGCTGAAAATGAAAGGGTGATTGAGATTCGTTATTTTATAGGAGATGCGTTGCCAAGTGGATATTTATGTTCTCATCATCGAACCTTCCCTTTCGGGAATGGGGACAAAAGTAGGTGTCTAAAGTTAGCCCCCACTTTGACTGAGTCTTGGAATAAGACGATGGTCAAAGTATTAGACGGAGTGCGTCATACAAGCCATGGTGTATGTGACCTGTTTTGCGAGGGTCTCACGAGCCCCCAAGTGATAACATTTGACTTAAGGTTCATCACTTGAAGTGTTAACACATTCCTCACGTGTCATTGGAATTTGTTAAGTATAGAAACTCCCTCACTTTGTCATTGGAAGTATCTAAAGATGTATAGAAACCCCCTCACTTTGTCATTGGAAGTATCTACAGATGTTTTCGAAATCAAAGCTATAAAGTGTAACCAGGCCTGGCCAAGCCCAATCACGAGGTAAAAATGTTTTTAAAGATTCTCATTTTCAGGGTTAGCTACACGAGAAAACTCCCTTGTTTTTATAGGACGTAAAACGAAGGAAAATCCAGCACATCGCTTTCTTTTGGGAAAACGGAAAACCAATCTTTTTGATTTTTGTTAAGAGAAACGGTCCTTTGATTTTTGGAAAAGGGAAACCATACTTTGATTTTTGGAAAAGGGGAAACTATCCTTTGATTTTTGGAAAAGGGAAACCATCTTTTGATTTTTGGAAAAAGATAAACCATCCTTTGATTTTTGGAAAAAGATAAACCATCCTTTGATTTTTGGAAAAGGGAAACCATCTTTTGATTTTTGGAAAAAGATAAACCATCTTTTGTTTTTTGGAAAAAGATAAACCAGGAAAAGTTATCGCTGCAGCGACTAAGGACCCGCGCGGTTAGTGACGCAGACCCCGCCCGCTGAAGGTGGGCGAGCCTGTCCGCTGAGGATGGACGCTCCGACCGATAGAAGTGGACGAATCTGTTTTGATGTTTTTTGAAAATAAGGACCTACGCGGTTTGTGATGTAGACCCCGCCGGCTGAAGATGGCGAGCCTGTTTTTTTTGTTTTTGAAGAATTTATTTTCTTTTCATTTTTGAAAACCGAGGACCTGCGCTGTTTAGTGACGCAGACCCCGCCGGCTGAAGATGGCGAGCCTGTTTTTGTTTTGTTTTGAAGAATTTTATTTTCTTTCGAGGGATGCTCGGATTTAGTTGCAACCTGAATGTGGGTTGACAACGTGCTTAGACAGACCATTGTCTCGTGGTCTTCATCTTTTATGGTTTTGAGCTAGTCTTTATGGCTCAATTTTGCCACTACCTGGGTCCTTGATTAGGGGGCTATGTATAAGTATCAACGGCGGCCTTTGTCTTGAGGTCGTAATCCGGTTTTATCTTTTGAGATTATCCAAACACGGGGCTTCGTACAGCGTAGTCTGGGAATATTATTTTTAACTTTGTATACTCTATATTTTCTTTCGAGCCACCAAGCACTCGTGCTTGACCGTCATTTCTTGTAAAAGAGGTTCCTTGGGGATACGCAATTTGTAATGTTCTTGATCGTGTTTGGGATCGTGCTCGTAAGTGTGAGTGATCTTCGTAGTGGTGTGCAACTCTTAACAAAGCCGTGAGGTGCGACTTTCAGTAAAGGAATCGGCAATTTTCAAGTCGAATGGATACGGCAGGACCCTATAGAAATCCAGGCTTCTTTTGGGCCTGGGCTCATTTTCGGCGCCCAGGCCTGGGCGTTAGAAATATTTCACGCCCAAGTGGGGCGTTGAAAATATTGCTTGGGCTGGTCTTTTGATGACACATTTGGCCTCTCGTTCGTTCGTTTATTTCACTTGGAAATTCTACGTATTCTCTTCTCTTTTGTTTTTCTTTAATTTGATTTTCAGCGCCCAGAGCTGGGCGTCGGAATATCTGGCACCTGGTCCTGGGCGTTGAAAGTGCGTCCCAGGCAGGACTTTCTCGTGATGATTTCTCGAGAAGCCGTAGCCGATTGGTGGACTACGGTGTTTGTCGCTTTGGGGCGATTATTTAAAGGAACTGTTGCTCTTAAGGTGTACAGTTATTGCAATAGTCGGGCGAGTCTATATTGCCCGAGGAACATACCTTGAGGTGTAAGACTTTGATCGCTCTTATATTTTTTTCTTTTGAACGTGTTCGTGAATGTTCGATACTTAGAATGTATGTGCGAACGAGCGTTCATAGAATGGCCGTTGCGTGCGGTCCATTAGTCAGTTCGCTTGAATCATTTTTTTGAGCAATGACTGATATTGAATAGTTTTCTTAGAAGCTTGATAGGGTTCAGGCCCATTCATGAAGTGGGCTCAAGCATCGTGCCCTTTTGATCGTTCAAACATTTGCTTTGAGATTTTTTTTTTTATTTTTCTACGGTCGTTTCGTAGCTTGGAGCCCCCAAGTATGCATGTTGGGATGCTTCCTTTTGGCGTACGATTTTTGTAGGTTCTTTCGAGAAAGATGCCTTGGGGTTCCGCTCGTGTAGGTGCGAGCTATCCCTTCCGTGGTAGGTAATGTTTTGCTACCTTTAATCCTTAATGTAGAAGTCTTGTGGCTTGCATTTTGAATTTGGGCGATAAGTAGTCTTTGCCTCTTTTACACATGCTCTTGGTCGTGCCTGCATTAGTGCAATATGCCTTACTTTTTTTTTTAAAAAATTGTACTGTGGGATGGTTAAACTTATGGTGCGACGTAGGCTTGTGTGGCCTAACAGCGTGTCTTAGATCATTCCTCCAGGTATTGGGATATTATTATTATTTTTTGCATTGGAGTACTTCATCACGCCTCGTTCAGGTGCTTGAACAAGTGTAGCACCTTCTGCGTGGGTGTGCACGGCTTATTACTTCGTTCGATGCGAGGATTCATAGATGTTTCTTTCTTCTTTTTTTATTTTTTATCCTTGATATTTTCTTTCGCTTTTGCTTCGGAACGACGTAGACTGTGTAACGGGCGCTTGTAGGGTGAGCGTTATGTGCAGTAGTTTGATCGGAGTTTTTGGTGACTCGCGATTATCAGTTACCCTTGTTAGTGGGGTGACTTTATATATTCTAAGTAGTGCTTAGAATTTGGGAGGGGTTGTATCCATTCTAAGGTTCGTTTTACACGATTAAACCTTAGGATTGTGCCCCTATGACGTGTGTATAGCATTAGCGTTGAGAATTTGGGATAAAATCGTCATTTCGAGCATTTTTAGAATGTTTTTCTCAAGCCTCCAATTGTAGCTACGGGATTGGCTTGGTGCTATAATGCTTGGCATACGTTTTTATGCATTCATGGTGACATGGATCATGAATAGTTTGAACCATAATCGTTTAGTGCGAGGCACGTTCGAGTAGTGATTTGCTACTTCTCTTGTAAACGTCGTATTGTGTGACATTGCCATGGTCAAGGTAGTCACATGTTGAAGTGTGCCTTGACCAAAAGCTAGGTGCCTTTCTTTACCCATAATTATATTTAGAAATCTTTTTGACTCACTTGCAACATCGAGATAAACGCATATTTAGCTTAAACCAACGACACTTTATTATGTTCGAAGAAGTCTTTGAAAATTATTTGAAATCCGAGTCCTACTGTGTACAATCCGAGGTGTCCTAAGTAAGTTCATTTATAGAAGGGTTCGTACAGGATTACATGAGAGAATCAAAATACTGTTACGATTTTTGGAATGCTGTCTAAGGATTTGCTGGAAGCCAGGGTGCAGGCGTCAAGATATTACTTGTGCCCGTGTGGCACATGCTTTAGGCTTTTAGGGCTATCATTTCAAGAATTGCGGGAATATAAACCGTTTTCAAATTGACTTAGATTTACTTGGTGTATGTCTGCATAAAAGGTCAAGGTATACTTAGTTCTTTCCCTAGCTCTTTCATTTCAATTTTTAGCCCCTAGTTGTTATTATGTCTTCTCATTAATGATGCTTTCAGATTTCGATTTTAGATGCCCGCGTCATATGTCTGAGTAGGGTGAGCCTTGGTTAAGTGCCAATTCCTATTGACAATGTCTGATTTTTTCAAAGGGGATTCGCAAGCATGTGAATTATCATGAACGGATACCCTGAGTTCGAAGGAACGATGGGGCGATGCCGTAGAACAATCCTCTTTATTGCAAGCTTACTGCCTTTACTACTTGTTGGCGATTATGACTGCGTCTAGTGGTGAAAGAAGGTCTTTAAGTGAGTTAGTTCTCTTTAGGGAGGGTCAAGTCGAGTACTTTAGAGGTTATGGACGCTTGCTCTAGCCCCCATTCAATTGAGGCAAAGCGATATTTTGAGTCTTGGGTAAGTGCCTAGGTGTGTGAGTGCTCCTTCTGGCAAGGGTACGTGCCCTTATTATTTTTCGATGTGTGCTCATTTTGGCATCTTTATGACTTGGATTCTTACTTTGACTTAAATTTTTCTTTCGATTTGGATTGCAAGTAATTAAATTTCAATAAGGGACTCTATTTTTTATTTTTGTTATTCTATTGGCTTTAACATTTTTGCAAATTGGTTGGACCGTATCATGGATTGCCTACGTATCCGCCTTAAATAGTTTTAATTTGGAATCAGGTCTTGCGTAGTTCTTAGCCAAAAAATGGTTTCTTAGAATACCGATTTTAAACAAGTACGTTCGAGTGGAATCGTAATGTTTGAAATAGGGTGAAATAAATGTACGAAAATTTTGGAGCGCGCGTATTTTGCGTATTTTATATGATCTTCTACCCCCAAGTGTTCGTTATTCTTCCGCATGTATATAGGAAAATGTACGAACACTTTTAGGAATTGGGAGTTGAAAAGTGATAAGCAAGAACGGCGCCCAGGGCTGGGCGTTATTATTTTTGGCACCCAGTTCTGGGCGCTGAAAATGTGTTCTGGGCTGCCTTTTTGCGCTGCTCCTTTTCGTTTTGTGCCAAATATTTGCGGATCTTTTTTGTGCGCTAAATGCTTTTTTTTTAAGACGAACTTTAAAGGTGCTTTGCAAAGTTTTTTTTTTATTATTATTAACTTTTTACGTTAAGCGTAGAATGTACTTTTCATTTGTCCTTTTTTTTTATTCGTGACTCAAGACGGCTTGAAAGATGGGTTGAATGAGATAGGATAATTGGTATAGATATTAGTCAAGCATGAGGATTGGAAAGGGTAGAAGATCGTTGAACTTTATGTAGTTTTTGTGGTATGATTTGGATTGGTTGACTCAATTCTTTTCCTTCGTTTTACTTGGGTAAATTTCGCACTTGGGGAGGTACGGGCTAAGTATTTCATGGCTCGCTCTTTTCGCTCTCCCTTTTCTCTTTCTCTTTTCCACACTCTCTTTTTCTCTCTCTTTTTTTCTTTTTTGTTTGGGATTTCTCCCCCCCCCCCTTTTTTATTTGGGCTACAAGGTAGATGGTTGTGGTCTTTGAGTCACGAGGCGAGACTGAGTGAGCCTCGTTTGGTAGGCCTATAGTGGACCTTTAGTTTTGGTAGGCCTAGGGTGGACCTTTAAATTGTCTTACTTTGCAAGCGTATTTAGTCGTTTCTTAAAATGTGCAATAGCGTAGATTCAAAATGTTGTTTTTACCTTATTGAAATTTAACGAAAGAATTACATCGAAAATAATTTTTTTGCTTCTTTTCAGATTTAAAGTTTCCGGGATTTAATTGGAAGTCGTGATTTAGACTCGAACTTTCATTAATTTTGCTGATTATAACCCGTGTATGAATACAAGGAGGTGGCCTAGACTCAAAATAATGACGTGGCGTAAGCCTATAATACTTGACCAAGCGACTCTCAGACTTAGGCTAATTAGACCATAACTTTCGTTGGTTGACACTTTATATTTTAACCCTTGGGTGTTCATTTGTCATGCGCCATTTTGCTTAGTGTTGGCAAGGTAGTTAGTTGGGGAGATCGAATTTTTATTTTTGCAAGACTAGAATCATTAGTGCGGCTTCCCTTTTAGTGTGTATTGCTTTACCCCAATGGTAGCTTTATGGCATGCCGATTTGGGTATTTTCATGGATCGTCATGTTGCATTCATGGAAAATCTTTTAGGCCGTACTTAGGAGTATTTCAAGGAGCGAGTGGCTCGAGAGGACTATGATAGTCGTGACCCAATGTGATCATAAGCCTTGAGGCCATTAATTTTTTTTGCCAATGTATTGACACCTTAGGTTCACTTTGGGGGTTGTGCGACTATGGAGGAATGATTTTCAGAATGTGACTGTTTCCATTTTGCGAACACTTGAATTACATAATATATTCTTTTTATAGGTGAGAGAGAGTATTGAGGCCGTAGATTCTTAGCAAGGGATGACAATTACATATGGGTGCTTATTGATTTAAATGTTAGGAAGAGAGACTCAATATGGTTTAACCCTTTAACTTGCAGAACGACACCAAGCATTAGGCCCGATTCTATGTATAAGACAACCAAGACTTTAGGATTTAGATTGTACTTTGGCATAGCCTAGTCTAAAGTCGAATTTATTTATTTTTTATTTGAACATTATTTTTCCTTAAAAACTTTATTTGAACATTATTTTTTGAATACTTTGCCCATGTGACATTCAAGGCCATTTAATTAGCGTGCTCGGTTTTGGTGCCGAACATTGTCGTCATAGGAGGCCTAATGACGACGCAAGGAGTTATTTAATTTATAAGTCGTTCTTAGAATTCAGTGCCTCTTTCATACGTCCTCGTAGCAAAATTGTTACGAATTTTTTATTGCTACGTATATTTTGTGCGCGGGCACCGAGGCTGCGGTGCCTGGCCAAAAGGCCAAGCAGCAACTTCAGCGCCCAGCAGGGGCGTTGAAATAATTGGCGCCCAGCCAGGGGCGCTGAAAATGCGTCCCTGACTGGTACTCGTATTCTGTTCGTCTATTTTTTTCGTACATACGACTTAATTTTGCGTGCTTGCCCAATAACATCCTTTGCGCGTTATGCAGCGTCGTGGGATCCGTTACAGGCCGTCCTGGGCGTCGCTTATTTTTGTGGCGATCGCCCGGGATTGCGGGACACGTATTTAGGTATAACTCTTTGGCCAATTGGTGTTTATGAATGTTTGGGCAATTTTTAGGGTCGTTGGTTTTCTAGCGTTATTTGTCACACACAATCACAACATAATCACGTAATTCGCTACACATAACTAACATTACAACATGAAGCAAAAATAATATGTCATGTAGTTTATGATAGGCTTCTATGGGTAATATTTGCGCCGGCTTGGTACCGCTTCTATCGTAGATCCAAAAAATTCCCCGGTCGAGGTAGTGCATTAAACAGACGAATTTCGTCCCAAGAGGCCAATCACGATGTAAGCCAAGGGGGCATGCACCAATGAGAGGGACCTTAGTGGGCGAGCGATTGGGTTTGGGACGGGTGTACTACTAGCGAAAAGTGTCGCGTGGACAACATTCGAAGCGTATGCACCCCTTGGTTGGCGATGGGTATCCTTAGTCCCAACTCCCGAGATGAAACATGCCAAGGGAGCCTAGATTCGTTATGCGGTTCTGTCCGTTCACATTAATATGTTGATTTTCAGGTCGTCCCAACTTGATAAGGAAATAAACGCAGAGTAGGATCGTTTCACCCTTCGGCTATTTTGATTACCTACGAGCACGAGTATTTCATTAAAGGTCCCCAGCGGAGTCGCCACTGTGAGGGGGTCGAAAAAGCACGAGGCTAATGCATGACCTCGTCCCTCGTGGCGTGACGTCGTCAGATCAAGTGTAGTTAGATTTCCTGTGAGTTTACACCCAATCGACTAGTAATATAGGAGTCTCCATTCAGTTTTTAACGACAATGAGAAAAACTGACAAAACCCGGTTATCGTGACATAAAGGGAGTGCAATTATGTTCGACCACGACGGCCATAGGTTCCCTTGTGATTCCTGGTGTGGGGATCGCTCAACGTACACCCGCAGGGCAGAGATTGAGAGTTCGGGGGACTGTAACTACCGAGAGAAGTGCTCATCGATAACTCCAGAGGCAAGTTATCCTTACTAGCTCAGCATAAATAATTGAAGGGACATGCGTTTAAACTATTAAACTATTGTGAATTGATTTTAGCAATATGCAACACATAATACTAAATCAATCGTGATTATCTTATTTAAATTGATTTAAGGTACCTATCATGATAATTCAATTGTCCAGGGTATTATCTTATTAGGCATGATAGATCAATCAAGTTAATAGTTTGACAATTTTATAAAAGGGTGATGAAAGCGATCAAATCATATGAGGGACACATTACGACGCACCCTTGAGAGGTGCGTCACGGTTCTCAGAAAACTAACCACTTGCTTTGCTATTTCTCCTTTTATTTAACGGATCTCTGTTTTCCAAGCTATGTTCCAGTATTTAGGCTTAATTCATTAAGCTACAAGGGGCAGGATGCGTTGTGTTCGACTTTTGGGTCTATTGCGACATAACGCTGGATCAATTTGGCAGCGTGAGGCTTAGGCTTAAGGCTAGAGTCAATACTCAGATTATGGAATTGTGTGTTATGTTGTCCTCTTCACGTCGGCTTTTAGGGGTCTATTTATAGGAAAAAGTGGCGTAGAAAGATAGATTTTCAGGAATATGAATACGAAACGGATTAGGAAAAGAATCCAACCCAGGTATTTTCGGCGCCCAGCACTGGGCGTCAAAGATTTCGGTGCCCAGGGCTGGGCGTTGAAAATAGGATTTGGGCAGAATTCTTTGTCATATTGGACTCTAGAGTACGGAGTCCATTAAGAGACTTAATCCGAGTTATTTGGTGCGTATCAATTTACGACGGAATGCGTCTGGGCCCTTTACGAACTCTAGGTTCATTATGAGTTTAATTAATACATTAACTCTTTTATCGAATTGCGATAGGAATAGAATTCCTTTTACAATTTCTATCTCTTTTAGGATTTATGTTGGAGTGCAACACCTAATTCTGACAGGTTTCTATCTATTTATTCTTACTACTTTTAGCAATTATCTTTTACGGCAGCTACTATTTTTAGCAGGTTTCTATAAATGGAAGCTTTGGCTGAAATGAAAGGGTGATTTGAGATTCGTTATTTTATAGGAAGCGCGTTGACAAGTGGAGATTTATGTTCTCATCATCGAACCTTCCCTTTCGGGAATGGGGACAAAAGTAGGCGTCTACAGTTAGCCCCCACTTTGACTAAGTCTCGAGATGAGACGATGGTCAAAGTACTAGACGGAGTGCGTCATACAACCATGGTGTATGTGACCTATTTTGCGAGGGTCTCACGAGCCCCTGAGTGATAACATTTGACTTAAGGGTCATCACTTGAAGTGTTAACACATTCCTCATGCGTCATTGGAATTTGTTAACTGATAGTATAGAAACTCCCTCACTTTGTCATTGGAAGTATCTAAAGATGTTTTCGAAATCAAAGCTATAAAGTGTAACTAGGCCTGGCCAAGCCCAATCACGAGGTAAAACGTTTTTAAAGATTCTCATTTTCAGGGTTAGCTAAACGAGAAAACCCCCTTGTTTTTATAGGACGTAAAACGAAGGAAAATCCAGCACATCGCTCTTTTTTGGAAAAGCGGAAAACCAATCCTTTGATTTTTGGAAAATGGAAACCATTATTTGATTTTTGGAAAAGGGAAACCATCCTTTGATTTTTGGAAAAGGGAAACCAGGAAAAGTTATCGCTGCAGCGACTAAGGACCTGCGCGGTTAGTGACGCAGACCCCGCCCGCTGAAGGTGGGCGAGCCTGTCCGCCGAGGGTGGGCGAGCCTTGTCCGATAGAAGTGGACGAATCTGTTTTGATGTTTTGAAAATAAGGACCTACGCAGTTTGTGACGTAGACCCCGTCGGCTGAAGATGGCGAGCCTGTTTTGTTTTGAAGATTTTATTTTCTTTTTATTTTCGAAAACTGAGGACCTGCGCGGTTAGTGACGCAGACCCCGCCCGCTGAAGGTGGGCGAGCTCTGTCCGCTAAGGGTGGATGCCCCGCCCGCTGGAGGTGAGCGAACCTGAATTCGTCTTTTCGATTTGGGTCTCGCGTGGTTCGTGGCGCGATCTTGCCCGATCGAGGTGGGCCAGTCCCTATTTCATTTGTTCTTGGGATTTCTTTTGAGAATTTCTTTTTATTCATTCCTGTAAGAGCGAATTCTTTCGAGGGATGCTCGGATTTAGCTGCAACCTGAATGTGGGTTGGCAACGTGTCTAAACGGACCATTGTTTCGTGGTCGTCTTCCTTTCGTGGTTTTGAGCAACGTGTCTAAACGGACCATTGTTTCGTGGTCGTCTTCCTTTCGTGGTTTTGAACAAGTCTTTACGGCTCATAGGATGTATGTCACCGTTTAGAACTGGCCTGGTTATGCCATTACTTGGGTCCTTGTGAAATGACCGGTGGGACCATACGTGAATGTTAATGGAGACCTTTTGCTTTGAGGTCGAGTTCATTTTTGAATTTGTCCAAGCACGAGACGTAGCTTGGAAACGTTGTTTCAACTTGCATCCCTTTTTTGAAAGGCATATTTTCTTTCTTTCGAGCCCCCAAGCATTTGTACTTGGTGATCGTTCTTTGCCAAGAGAAGTACGTATTTTATAACATCCTTAATCGTGTTTGGGATCGTGCTCGTAAGTGCGAGCGATCTTTGTAGTGGTATGATACTTTGATGAAGTCGTGGAGTGCGACTTCATTTTTCGAGCGACAAAGTTTGCTTCATTTTTCAATAATTAATACATCGAGCTTACTTTGGCCCGGATTGATTTTTTTGACAAATAAACGCTTTTTAATTTGAGAAACCAACGACTTGATTTTTTTTTTTTTTGGTGTTTCGAGGAATGACCTTGATTATTATTTTTTCTATATTGCCTTGAAAAATGTACACATATTTTTTCCTGAGATAAGTTTCGACAAGCTTTAACATTTGTTTTCACTATTCGAGCTCTAAAGGTGCTTTGGGCTTGATCTTGATTACAACAGGGCCTCGTGTCTACTAACACAGTTTTAAGTCCTTTCCTACTCCGGGTTTTGAAGGATCCGGGCCTTGGGCTACATTTCCGGTGCCCCTGGCCAGGCGTTAAAAATTTCGGCGCCCAGCCTTGGGCGCTGGAAATTCTATTTTGGCAGTTTTTCTTAGTTCCGGATTTCTTAACGCGTTCCCGAATGGGATTAGGATGTCACTTGATGCTTTCGTGTATATATAGGGGTTAAGTACGTCTTTCTTTTTCACCACTCTCAATCTTCCTCTCTTTTGCAATTGCTTAGCTTTTATTCTTCCCTACTCTTGCCATGTCGATTCCTCCCTTCTCCCTCCAACGAGTTGTTAGGCGCTGGCTAAGAGCCATTAATCCCATAGAAAAGGCTTTGTTGAAAGGATACCACTTAGAGGCATTCTTAGGGTTACAACAAATTAATATTGATTATAATTTTCTGTATGCGGCCCTAAACTTTTGGGATTCTGATCACCATGTTTTTGTCTTTCGGGGCAATGAAGTATGCCCTTTGCCAGATGAATTTTCCGCGATCCTTGGTTATCCTACCAATGCTACTCCTGCTACCCCTGGCACTGTTGAAGAGGGTAAAACAACTATAGGGGCTTTCCTAGGACTAGATGCTAACATGCTCGCTAAGATCGTTGTGGGTGATAAGGTTAATTTGGCAAAGCTTGTAAAACATCACTTTAGACCTAGTAAAAATATGACCAAACAGAACTTGAATATTCGAGCACTTGTATTCTGCTTGTTGAACCACTATGTACTGTTGAATAACAATGGCGAGTTCGGTGACATAAGGTTGATCCCCTTGATCAGCCAGATGGCGAGTTGCTATTCCATTATGCCGTTGGTTGTTGCCGAGACCTTACTGAGTGAGGATGAGTTAAAAAAGGATGCCAAGTCTGAAATTTTTAAGGGGACCCCCCTATTGCTGCCGGTAATCGATCGTTTATTCGCGCACATATTTTTTCTTTTTATTTTCTTTTTTTGTTTGCCTCGACAGTCCCTTGCCTGGAGCTGATTTTCAGCGCCCAGAGCTGGGCGTCGGAATTTCTGGCGCCTGGTCCTTGGCGTTGAAAGTGCGTTTCGTTTATTATTATTTTTTTGATCGTTCCCGTTTTTTTGCAAATTTGGCTCATGGAACGACTTAGGCTTTTAGAAGCTCCTGCCGATCCTAAACATTATCGCCCTATAGCCTTGGGTAACCGAAAGTATTTGCACCAAGGCCAGGACGAGGCATATGCTCTATTAAGTGGGTGGTACCGTGGTGGGGTTTGACTAATATGACGGGGGGTTCCGAGGTGTTAGTTTATGTTTCTTTGTTGGGGCTATCTCGACCCGTTTACATCTTTCCTTACCGAGTCATGCGACAATACGGCTTAAGGCAGACTATCTCGTTTTCCGATACGGTACCACCTAAAGTAGCGGTCTTTTCACAAGCACGGGTTCAAGCGTGGGCTAATTATTATGGTGGCCTCCCGCGTTGGACCGTAGCTACAGATGGCTTTGTGGGCCTTTTCGAAAACTACAAGTTGTGGATGAGTTCCGATGATAAGGCTGTGAGAACTAAGGCTCGAAATGAAGAGCCGGCTGAGCTTTTGAGGCCTCGAGGTAGGGCTAAGTATGAGAGCCGTGATCCTGGTAATCCTCGCGACCATGGTATTAAGACTGTAAAAGCTCGTCCTGATCGAAAGCGAAAGGAAGTTCCTCCCCGTTCCAGTTCTAGGCCTAAAAAGGTGCCTAACATGAAGGGTCCTTCCATTCACAAAAGAAATGCAAGCTCTCGCGGAGATCGTCGCCGGAATAATGTATGGGTTAGGAAAGTTCAGCCCCTAGTAGAACCAGTGGCTAATCCAATTGATGTTGATAATCCTTACACTACCATTGTTTGTGCCCTTGAGGCTGAGCGGGCTATAGCTGTTCAAACTGAAAATGTTTCTGAGGCCTTGGCATCCTTGGAAATTAGTGTCAAGGAGCCTGTTCTTATGCAGATTGATATAGGGGCAGCGCAGAAGCCTGTGAGAGTGGACCCTGCGAACATTGCCCTCTACAAAACTTTATTTGATGATCCGGAAGAGCTCGAGTAGTGTAGTTCTTGTTAGGGTGTAGGTGCCCTTTATTTATTTCAGTTGTGTTTGTTTTTCATTCCTTAACACTTTTTGTTTTCCTTCTTATTATTTTTAAATATTAATAAAGGCGTAATTTTATTTTTCTTGTTTTCGTTTTGCTTCTCTTTTTTTTATTTGCTCATTTCCAACACTTATGCACATTATATTTTTCATTTGATTGGACCGAATCCATAAATAGGATTGCCTACGTATCCTTATTAAATAACTTTAACTTAGAATCAGGTCGCGTGTAGTTCTAGCTAGAATAAATTCTAGGATGCCGAATTCGATAAGTATGTTCTGAGATGGAAACATATTATTTGAAACGGTAGAATAAGTGAAGTTTATTATTATTTTAATCTGCTGCTTTGCCGTAAGCCATGTATTTTGCACAAAATCTTTTCATGTGTTTTTTTTTTGGTACGTATATCTGAATTTTTGGTAAGTATATCTGAATACGTGTTGTACCCCCCCCCCCCAAGTGTTCGTTATTTTTCCGTGTATGTGCGGATAAAATGACGAGCAGTTCGGGGAAAAATTTGGCAAGCATAGAGAGATTCGGCGCCCAGGCTGGGGCGTTAAAGATTTCGGCGCCCAGCTCTAGGCGCTGAAAATGATTTCTGGGCAGATTTCTTGGCGCGTTGCTTCTTTTCCTTCACATGTTCTTGCGTTTATTTCTTTTTTTTGTTTCATTTTACTTTTTATTCGTCAGAAATCAATTTTGACGCTATTTCGGAAGCTTTTTGGACTGTTAGCGTTTAGACGTATTTTCGTCCGGATTAATTTTTTCTATTCGTGACTCGAAACGGTTTTGAAAATGGAGTTAGGGTGCGGAAGATATGAACATCTTTGCGTAGGATTTTTGGGTGGGTTGAGGTGCATTGTTGTTAATGATGAGAATGATAGGATTATGTTTTATGAATTTTTTTAAAGCAACATTTGCATTGTTTGGATTTGATTTCTTTGGTTTCTTTGGGTTGCACGGGTTTGACCCTTATGTCTTAGAAATATGAAGGGGATGGTATGGTTTATTTTGTGGATTTTCGGGAATTGGTTTTGATGTCACGATTCAAGACCGAGTGGGCCTTGCTATTGGGCCTAAAGTGGGCCGCTTCCTTACATTTTTTGATTTTTTATATTTGCAAGTATGATTAGTGCTTATTTAGTGTTAGAATAATATTTTAGGAGAAATTTTACGCCTTTATTAATTTGGAAATTAAGGAAAACACACTGAAATAAATTAATCAATATTCTAAGGGTTCTTAGGACCATATCTAGAGCTTTATTCTTTCTATCATCTAAAGAACTACTAGGCGTTTTGCTAAAGTGCTCTCTACGGCTCAAGCCTTGGGTTTAGTCTCGTAGAACCTTGGTCCTTCGCCTGTACTCATCTTGAACTCTATTCCTTTTTCGTTTACCCACTGACATGTCTTCACCCATCCGTTCTCGGCCTTATCTAGTGTTGATGTAGGATCGATTAACCGAGTTGGATTGAAACCTTCATCTTGTAGAGCTAGGGTAGTCATCACAGTCTCGTCCTCCATAGGCCTCGATTCGTTAAACAATGTCCATAGAGCTTGGTTGTCCACTATTTCAGCTGTTTCAGTCTTGGTGAGGTGGGGTGCCTCATCCAAAGTATGACAGTCATGGAAAATTTCAAATCCGGGCTTTAGCAGGCCATCCTGAACGAATGGTTCAGGGAAGTCACATCATGGGTGTTCTTCTCCTTCCCGGACAAACATACCGTTAAGGGTTCTTTGATATGGGGGAAGAAGGGTGGCTTGTTTTGTCTTGGATGGCTTAAGGCGTAGCCTAGACAAGTGGTCAGCAATATCTCCCTCCGTTGGTTCATAGCCTATGCCAAAGGGAGTAGATTTGTTGGGTAGGGGATGGAACATGTAGTTTTTCTTCTTTATGCCCAATGGAGTTCCTGGGAAATAGCCTTGAGCTAGCAATATTTTAGGGATGACCCGGGATGCACGCGGATCTAGGAATGCTAAATTATAGTCCTCAGTGACTTGGATGGTTTCATCCACTTGAAAGCCGTAAAGGTCTTCTTCCGTTCCGGCCGTTTCGACCATAGTACAACTGACGTCAAGAGGAGGGGCGCGTATTTCTAGAATTACCCCGTTATGGTTAAGTTTAACCATTTGGTGCAAGGTAGAAGCCACACCTCCTAAGTCATGGAGCCAAGGGCGTCCTAAGAGGAGGTTGAAATTAAGTGGGCTTGATGTCGATTATTTGAAACTCCGTGGTACGTGCCACGGGCCCGGTTTGTATTGCGAGGTTGATTTTTCCCAACACAGGCCTTCGAGAGTTATCATAAGCTCGTACCCCTTGCGTGGAGGTTTGGAAGTCATCGCTTCCTAGCCCCAAGCAATGGGCGGTTCGCAATGGGCAAACAATTACCGCTGAACCGTTATCTACGAGTGCTAGGAGGATGTTTTGTCCTTTGCATCCAACCACTAGATAGAGGGCCTTATTTGAAGGAAATAATGCCCTTGGTCCAAGTATGCATTCAATGTTAAGTCTAATAAATGCGGTTCAGTATTAATTAACAAGTTAATAATTCAGTGAGATCAAGTGAGCTGAATGCCTAGCTAGAGGCCGCTTCAGTTCAAGTGGAATTAATGATATTAATCCACAGCTTACTCTTGACTGAACCCGTAGGGTCACACAAATAGTACGTAAACGGATCAAGTATTTAATGGCATTAAATACTCCATCTATGGATATTCGGAATCGACGGATCTTGGATTCAGTAGGAGCTGGGATCGTCAAAGGCGAGTAAATGAATACTACGGAAACGATGATATTGCCGGAAACGGAAATATGGATCGTATCGGAAATATAAATATTATCCAAGTCGTAGATGTTGCCGGAAACGGAAACATGGTACGTATCGGAAAATATTATCGGAAATGAAAATATTGCCGGAATCGGAAATATTGCCGGAAACGGAAATATTGTCAGAATCGGAAATATTATCGGAATCGGAAAATAATTCCGGAAACGGAAATATTAAATATTTGTTCGAAACGGAAATT
Source organism: Spinacia oleracea (assembly GCF_020520425.1). Classification (NCBI taxonomy): domain Eukaryota; kingdom Viridiplantae; phylum Streptophyta; class Magnoliopsida; order Caryophyllales; family Amaranthaceae; genus Spinacia; species Spinacia oleracea. Next base: position 24,278,544 of record NC_079492.1, on the reverse strand, counting down.
GATTCCGGAATCGGAAGTATTGAATATTGTTCGTATCGGGAATGAATTCCGGAATCGGGAAATTAATCGGAAGCGTATCGTACGAATTAGCATCGGACGAGGCCTGCCAGACGAAGGCCCAGCACGAAGCCGGGCCATCGCCCAGCAAGCCAGCGCACCACAAACGCACTAGCCAAGGCTGCGCCAGGCCCACCGCAAGGCAGGCCCAGCGCGCGCCAAGGCTGCGGCAGCGTGTGGGCTTGCGGCAGTGGGCTGCGAGCTCGCGGGCTGCGCGCGCGCGCATGGGGCCCCTCGTGGGCTGCTGTGCGTGCGTGTGTGTTTGTGTGCTACTCGAATCCTAAAGCTAGCGGGATTTGTCATATGATTAAATCTAATCCTAAAAGATTTAGTTTATTTAATTAGAGTCCTAGTAGGATTATAATTAAATAAATTAGTATCCTAATAGGATTCCAAATCCTTTTCCATAACTCTATAAATAGGTTCCTAGGGTCACATATTTACAGAGAGCATTCAAGTATTCAAAGTGAGTTTTTGAGAGCAAAATTCAATTACACAATTGCCTATAAAGTGCCGAAAATAATAGTACCTTAAGGGCGATTCTAGTTGGTCAATCTTAAGGCGGATCCGGACGTGCTGTGGACTATCTACGGAGGGACGACACTTGGAGTCCTAAAGACTTGTTCTTGTTCGGTTCGGGCGCAGCTAGGGAAGGCACGCAACAAAGAGTATGCATCTAAACTATGCTAAATGATTATGTGTAAATAATATGTTTTCCTGGCTTTATGGTTTTTCCGCATGATTTATGAATTGTCATATGTATCATAACCTAACAGTGGTATCAGAGCCTCTTATTATTTTCATAATCTAAATTGCATGAACATGGTTAAATATTACCAATTTGCAAGAATTAAAAGGGGTGATTAATTTTCGTAATTGTTAATTAATTGCAAATTGCGTTTATTTAATTATACGTACGCAGTTTTTCGGCAGTTTCTTCGTTACTCATCCAAATCGAGTGATTTTCGTGTCAATTTCGCATGTAAAAGGCATTCTAAAATTTTGACAAAAATAATTTTTTTCTGCCGAACCCAGAATTCTCAAATTCGAAGCCTAACTATGACTTTTCGGAGGTTTTAGTTTTTCGAATGCAAAATTTCGTAAATTTAAGATGTTAAATTAAATATTTGCGATTCTTGTTGATAAATCTTGAATTTTTGATTCAGCTACTGTATATGTTTAACAAGTTTGAATGCCTAGCCTTGTTAATTATGCAATCTAATTTGTAATTATGATTAATTTGTTAAAAATTAGAATAATTTAGAATTAATTTGATTTTCATAATTAATTATAATTTAATTAGATACCTATGATTAAAAACCACCATAAAAATTGTAAATTTATGATAAATTTTAAATTTTTATGACCTAGGCTTGAATCCATGTTAATCGGAAATCAATTGAATAATAAATTTTCGATTTTTCGCCCTAAAATTATGAAATTAATATTATTTATTAATTTATCATTAATTTTAAATATAAATTTTTAAATTTTATGCGATTCGTTCATATAACTTGCACGCACAAAGCAATAGACGCCACGTGTTACCCTTAAGGGGTGTTGTATAGTGCGGGCATGTGACGACGAGCAAGGGAGCTCGTCGCCCATGCGGCACGAATGCAATGAGCAAGGCCATGGTGCACGAGCACAAGGCAGCAGCCCTGCCTTGTGTCGTGGGCTGTGAGCAATGGAAGAATGGGCGAGGGCGAAAGCAAGGCACAGCAGTCGCGTGTGGGCAGCAAGCGAGCTGCGCCACAGCGCGCACTGCCTCGCGCAAGCACGCGTGCCACGAGTGCTACGCCCAGCGTCGATGCCTCGCGCAGCGAGCGATGGCTCGCAGGATCGAGCGCTGGCAAGCGCGCGCAGCGAGCGCTGGCGAGCGCGCGCAACGAGCAATGGCCCGCATAAAGCGAGCGCTGGCGAGCGCGCGCAGCGAGCGCTGGCACGCATGCAGCGAGCGCTGGCGAGCGAGCGCAACGAGCGATGGATCGCGTGCGTCGAGCGCTGGCGCGCGCAGCGAGCACCAGCTCGCGTGATGGATTGCGAAGGAGAGCAGCAACAGCGATGCGACGCAGCGCATGGGCTGCGCGCACATGGCCAGCGATGGCTGTGTGCGTGAGGCCCATGGGCGTACGTTGCGTGGGGTTGTTGCGTTGCGATTAGATCGTTTTGAAACTTTAATTTGAAATTTTCAGTTTACGTAATTTTAATTAATTTTAAAATTAATAATTTAAATTATTTTCTTGGATTTTAATTTTGAATATTGTAATTATAATAAATTTTATTTATTCTAATTATTTTACTAAAATTAAAATCATGAATTAATTTAAATACGACTGAAATTAAATTAAACTTTTTGGATTCAATTATAAATTTATTTGAGCTTTAAATTTTAATTAAATTTGTATGTTTCCGGTTAGACTAGAAATACATTTTTATGTTTAAAATTAGTAAAGCATATGAATTTATTGGTTTAAGTGGGAGCCCTTTTTAGTCATAAACTCTTGATTAGGTCTACAAATCCTTAAGGTTAAAACAACTTGATTAGAATTAATAAGGACTGAATAATTGGTAGATTATTGGTGCCATTGATTAATTGCTGCAAATGTTTACGTGATGCATAATGTGTTTTACTAACCAGCTATGTGGGCCATTCATGATAATGAATGGGTGAATGGTATATATTGTATATGTACTGTTTTGCAGGTTATGAAGTGACTAGTATGGCCCAAATAGGATAGAAAATATGGTCTGCGTACCATTAATTTGAATGTAATTGGTCTAAAGTACCAAAGTTGTTTTTCAATTCAAATATGGTCTGCGTACCATCAAATAGTTGTAATTAGTTTTTATTATAGCTTATCCTATTTGAAGAAAATGGTGCCTCCCACAGAGATTTTCAAGACGGACTTTGAAGTTAAAGCTTCAAGATGAAGTCGGGCCATACTAGATCACATTTATCTTATGCATGCTTTAAGTTATTTATTGCTTTAAATATGTCTTAAAATGCATGAGATCAAAAGCTTGATTATGTTGCATGATTAAGGATTTTAGTTCACTTAAAATCTAACCAACATAGTAAGAGCCTTAAGTTCCAAACTTAAAAATTGAGTTAAAAGGTGCCATGCCAAAATATACACTTGCTTGGATATCCTTTACATCAATCTAGTAATAGTTTTCGCTCAGCGAGGTGTTACTTATTGGTCCTAAAGGGGCAAGGTACACAAATAATTGTGAGTACATGTTAGTTTTGGTGAAACTCAACGATATAAGTAAGGAGTCCTTTTATGTCGTGGCAAAATCGATAGGTTTACCTAATAAGTTCTTAGACGTACCTATCAACCAAGAATAGTTTCTAGACTATTAGCAAAAGGCTTTTGCTTACCTAAGATGTTTTAGGATTAAGTCGACAAACTGTGCTTAGTTCTTCAATGATTTTAGGATCTTGGAATCATTTTATTCACACCTGCCGGAACACATAACTTGAATAAAATGCTTAATAAACATTGAATTATGCATGTATGCTAGAATTTAAGTTTATTAAGGGAAACTGTGAATGGTTATTTATTTGTTTATTATTTTATATTGTAGTTTTTAATATGGCAAACAACAATTCATTCAACATTCGATCAATTCTCGAAAAGGAGAAATTGAACGGGAAAAACTTCCTTGACGGGCAAAGGAACTTGCAAATAGTTCTTATGCAGGAAGAAAAGGAGTATGTCCTAGAAGAGGCGATGCCCGAAGCCGCAGGCGACGAGGTCACTCAGGCAGCCCTCAATCGTTGGATTGATGCCAACAAGGATGTGAAATGTCTAATGCTCGCCACCATGAGTGCGGATCTGCAGAAAACGTTCATCAACTCAGATGCTTTCACAATCATCAGTGAGTTGAAGAACATGTTCCAAGATCTGGCTCGAGTCGAAAGATTCGAGACTCATAGGAAAATTCTTGAGACCAAGCTTAAGAAAGGCGAGCCCGTAAGTCAACATGTTCTCAAAATGATTGGACTCATTGAGAATAGGAGTCGGCTGGATCAGCAATTTTCTCAGGAAATGGCTATAGACACCATCCTCCATTCTCTTCATAACGGGTATGATTAGTTCAAACTGAACTATAGTATGAATTATAGTCTGGACAAAACGCTCACTGAGCTTCACGGTATGCTGAAGACCGCTGAAAAGACGCTCAAAAGTGATAAGCAGGATGTGCTTATGGTGCGTGGGGGCAAGTTCAAGAAATCTGGAAAGAAGAGGAATGCTAAGAAAGGTGGCAACAAGGCCAGCCCAACTAAGAAAACTGGCGCCAAATCTGTAAAGAGGAAGGTTAGTCAACCCACTTCTGAATCCGAATGCTTCTACTGCAAGAAGAAGGGGCATTGGAAGAGAGATTGCTTGAAGCTAAAGGAAGATCAGAAGAACGGAACAGTCGTTCCATCTTCAGGTATTTTCGTTATAGACTGTATACTTGCTAATTCATCTTGTTGGGTATTAGATACAGGTTGTGGCTCACACTTATGTTCCAATCCACAGGGACTAAGAAGAAGTAGAAAGTTAAGCAAGGGTGAAGTCGACCTACGAGTGGGAACTGGAGCACGGATTGCTGCATTAGCTGTAGGAACTTACTATTTGTCGTTACCCTCCGGGCTAGTTTTGGAACTGGAAGAGTGTTTCCATGTTCCAAGTCTTACTAAAAACATCATTTCAGTTCTTGCTTAGATGCTAAGGGATTTTCCTTTTTAATAAAAGACAATAGTTGTTCGTTTTATTTTAAAGAGATGTTTTATGGATCTGCTAGATTAGTCAATGGACTTTATTTATTAGATCACGACAAACAAGTATATAACATAAACACCAAAAAGGCCAAAAAGGATGATTCAGATCTCACCTATCTGTGGCATTGTCGATTAGGCCATATAAACTTGAAACGCTTAGAAAGACTTCAAAAGGAAGGAATTCTAGAACCATTTGACTTAGAGGATTATGGTAAATGCGAATCATGTTTACTTGGCAAAATGACAAAGCAACCTTTCTCTAAAGTTGGAGAAAGAGAAAATGAACTATTGGGTTTAATCCATACTGATGTATGTGGACCAATGAGTACAAATGCTAGAGGTGGTTTCAGCTACTTTATCACTTTCACTGATGACTTCAGTAGATATGGTTATGTCTACCTAATGAAGCATAAGTCTGAATCCTTTGACAAATTCAAGGAATTTCAGAGTGAAGTAGAGAATCAATTAGGCAAGAAGATTAAGGCACTGCGGTCTGATAGAGGCGGTGAATATCTGAGCTATGAATTTGATGACCATCTGAAAGAATGTGGAATTCTATCAGAATTGACTCCTCCTGGAACACCACAATGGAATGGTGTGTCAGAACGGAGGAACAGAACCTTGCTGAACATGGTCAGGTCAATGATGGGTCAGGCCAAACTTCCATTAGAATTTTGGGGACATGCACTAAATACAGCTGCACTCACTATAAATAGAGCTCCGTCTAAAGCTGTCGAAAAGACTCCATACGAATTATGGTTTGGAAAGCCTCCAAATGTGTCTTTTCTTAAGATTTGGGGATGTGAAGTATACGTCAAACGATTAATTTCAGACAAACTTCATCCAAAATCTGACAAATGTATCCTTGTGGGCTATCCAAAGGAAACAAAGGGGTATTACTTCTACAATACATCTGAGAACAAGGTGTTTGTTGCTCGAGATGGTGTCTTTTTGGAGAAAGATCACATTTCCAAAATGACAAGTGGGAGAAAAGTAGACCTCGAAGAAATTCGAGTCGAACAACAAACTCTAGAGAATGCTCAAGATGACATTCAGGATGAAACTAAGAGATCTTTAGAAGAATCTGGTGAGAATAATGGTTAATCTAGAAATGTTACCCCGCGTAGATCGCAAAGATATAGATCTCAACTGGAAAGGTACTTAGGTATTTTGACGAACGAAAGCTATGACGTTCTATTACTTGAAAGTGATGAACCTGCGACTTACAAACAAGCTATGACGAGCCCTAGCTCCAAGCAATGGCAAGAAGCCATGCAATCTGAATTAGACTCCATGTCTGAAAACCAAGTATGGGATTTGGTCGATTTGCCAGATGGCTACCAAGCCATTGGAAGCAAATGGGTTTTCAAACTGAAAAAGGACAAGGATGGGAAACTTGAAGTTTTCAAAGCTAGATTGGTTGCAAAAGGTTACAGGCAAGTCCACGGTGTGGATTACGATGAAACCTTTTCACCAGTTGCAATGCTAAAGTCTATTCGGATAATGTTAGCAATCGCTGCATATTACGATTACGAAATATGGCAGATGGATGTCAAAACTGCTTTCTTCAACGGCGTTTTAACAGAAACTGTGTTCATGACACAGCCTGAAGGTTTTGAGGATCCAAAGAATGCTAAAAAGGTATGCAAGCTAAAGAAGTCAATCTACGGATTGAAGCAGGCATCCAGGAGCTGGAATATACGTTTTGATGAAGCAGTCAGTGACTTTGGTTTCATCAAAAACGCAGACGAATCTTGTGTATACAAGAAGGTCAGTGGGAGCAAAATTGCTTTCCTAGTATTATATGTCGATGACATATTACTTATCGGAAATGACATTCCTATGTTGAACTCTGTCAAGATTTGGCTTGGGAAATGTTTTTCGATGAAAGATCTAGGAGAAGCACAGTACATATTGGGCATCAAGATTTACAGAGATAGATCTAAAAAGACGATTGGACTTAGTCAAAGCACTTATATCAATAAGGTGCTTGATAGGTTCAAGATGGCGGACTCCAAGCGAGGCTACCTACCCATGTCTCATGGAATAACTCTAAACAAGACTCAGTGCCCAAAAACACTTGATGAGCGTAGACGAATGAATGGGATTCCATATGCATCATTGATTGGTTTAATAATGTATGCTATGATATGTACACGCCCGGATGTTGCGTATGCACTCAGTGCTACGAGCAGATACCAGTCAGACCCAGGAGAGGCGCATTGGACTGCTGCCAAGAATATTCTGAAGTACCTGAAAAGGCACAAAGATGACCTCCTGGTCTATGGTGGAGATGATGAATTAATTGTTAAAGGCTATACGGACGCAAGTTTCCAAACCGACAAAGATGATTTCAGATCACAGTCTGGGTTTGTCTTCTGCCTCAACGGAGGAGCAGTAAGCTGGAAAATTGCTAAGCAAAGCACCATTGCGGATTCTACAACTGAAGCGGAGTACATTGCTGCACATGAAGCAGCAAAGGAAGCTATATGGCTAAGGAAGTTCATAGGTGAACTTGGTGTAGTCCCCTCCATTAAAGGACCAATAGCCCTGTATTGTGATAATAACGGAGCTATTGCACAGGCAAAGGAGCCTAGACACCACCAGAGAGTCAAGCATGTACTTCGTAGATTTCACCTTCTACGAGAGTTCGTTGAAAGAAAAGAAGTCGAGATAAACAAGATTGGAACTGATGACAACATATCAGATCCATTAACTAAACCTCTGCCGCAGGCGAAGCACAACTCGCACACTGCAGCTAGGGGAATCAAGCATATTGGAGAATGGCTTTGATGACCCTGTTTAATGTTTTAAAGTTTTAGAGTTTAAATCTTTGTAAAACATTATTGGTTAATCATTCACAATAAATGAAAAGAATTCATTTTTCCATTTAATTTGTGGTTTATTAAATGATGAGTCCCTTCAATTTGACGATATATTCAAGATAGACTGTCAGGACCAGTCCTGTGACTAAGAAATGTCTATCAAGTGAACTTGAATGTCAAAGGTTGAAAATGGTCCCTAGTCGGAGTTTTCTATAAAATTGGACGCATAGAAAACGTTAGACGACTAGAATGCAAGATGACTAATAGTTCTGTTTCTTGAACTATGTGGACATGGCAATGTCATAATCATTTGCATAGATACTTACTTTGGAAAGACTAGTATCGGACAAGACCTATGAAACTTTACTGTAAGAGATGAAAGTCTGTCATAAGTAAATTTCATTAAAATTATTAGACACTAAATCCTCAATACCTAAGTGATTTGAGATTACTTGTTTGAGAACTGGTTGCTTTGACGTTGACCAACCGTCGCACCGTAAAAGGAGGCTATAAAGGCAACGCTCAGGTAATCACCTATCAAACGAAGTCTAATCTCAAGATCGCAAGATTGGGATTGTCCTCCCATAAATCGGGATGAGATGCTTAAAAGTTGTACAAGGCCACTCGGAGAGCTAGAAACTGTGAAATGCATGGCCGTGCTCGGATGAATCATAGGCTATGATTATCTGTTTATTTGATCAGTTGAACTCTGAAACCGAGAAACACCTCTGGACATAATAAGGATGACAACTCTTACCTTATGTTCAAGAGCAAGCATCGAGCGACAAAGGAATTAGGAAATGCACACTTGTCCCTAAGGACAAGTGGGAGACTGAAGGAAATAATGCCCTTGGTCTAAGTATGCATTCAATGTTAAGTCTAATAAATGCGGTTCAGTATTAATTAACAAGTTAATAATTCAGTGAGATCAAGTGAGCTGAATGCCTAGCTAGAGGCCGTTTCAGTTCAAGTGGAATTAATGATATTAATCCACAGCTTACTCTTGACTGAACCCGTAGGGTCACACAAATAGTACGTAAACGGATCAAGTATTTAATGGCATTAAATACTCCATCTATGGATATTCGGAATCGACGGATCTTAGTTTCAGTGGGAGCTGAGATCGTCACAGGCAAGAAATGAATACTCCGGAAACGATGATATTGCCGGAAACGGAAATATGGATCGTATCGGAAATATAAATATTATCCAAGTCGTAGATGTTGCCGGAAACGGAAACATGGTACGTATCGGAAAATATTATCGGAAATGGAAATATTGCCGGAATCGGAAATATTGCCGGAAACGGAAATATTGTCAGAATCGGAAATATTATCGGAATCGGAAAATAATTCCGGAAACGGAAATATTAAATATTTGTTCGAAACGGAAATTGATTCCGGAATCGGAAGTATTGAATATTGTTCGCATCGGGAAGAATTCCGGAATCGGGAAATTAATCGGAAGCGTATCGTACGAATTAGCATCGGACGAGGCCTGCCAGACGAAGGCCCAGCACGAAGCCGGGCCATCGCCCAGCAAGCCAGCGCGCCACAAACGCACCAGCCAAGGCTGCGCCAGGCCCACCGCAAGGCAGGCCCAGCGCGCGCCAAGGCTGCGGCAGCGTGTGGGCTTGCGGCAGTGGGCTGCGAGCTTGCGGGCTGCGCGCGCGCGCATGGCGCCCCTCGTGGGCTGCTGTGCGTGCGTGTGTGTTTGTGTGCTACTCGAATCCTAAAGCTACCGGGATTTGTCATATGATTAAATCTAATCCTAAAAGATTTAGTTTATTTAATTAGAGTCCTAGTAGGATTATAATTAAATAAATTAGTATCCTAATAGGATTCCAAATCCTTTTCCATAACTCTATAAATAGGTGCCTAGGGTCACATATTTACAGAGAGCATTCAAGTATTCAAAGTGAGTTTTTGAGAGCAAAATTCAATTACACAATTGCCTATAAAGTGCCGAAAATAATAGTACCTTAAGGGCGATTGTATTTGGTCAATCTTAAGGCGGATCCGGACATGCTGTGGACTATCTACGGAGGGACGACACTTGGAGTCCTAAAGACTTGTTCTTGTTCGGTTCGGGCGCAGCTAGGGAAGGCACGCAACAAAGAGTATGAATCTAAACTATGCTAAATGATTATGTGTAAATAATATGTTTTCCTGGCTTTATGGTTTTTCCGCATGATTTATGAATTGTCATATGTATCATAACCTAACATTATTGTGGGCGCCTCCTTCTTTAGGTAAGTCTTTGTCAGTAAAAACTATTGCTTTTTCCTCAACATCTCTTGTGACGTGGTTAACCAACGAGTCAGGTGTGATGTCCGTAGGGACTGAGATGAGGTCAAGTGAGCGAATGAGTTTTTCACGATGTTCCTTTGAAGTGCACATGAGATCCCAGATGGTAATCTCGGCTTTAGTTCTTTTTAGTTGCTTCAAGAGAGGATTTTTGATGACTTCTGCGACGGTGGTGTGCCGTATGTTTTCAGGAGTCTGTCTGACTGGGATATCGTCCACGGGAGGTGGGCGAATATCCTGTTGGTATACCCTTCCAGAGTGAGTGAGATTGTCAACTTCGGGCTCTTGAGGGGTGGTATCAATGGGAGCATGCCCGGGCCAAGTTTCAGTAAAGAGGTCCTGGCCCGATACTTGAGACAGGTAGACATCTTCAGCATCATCATCCCACACACCGCACACTTCTCTCTCGATTTGATCCATAGGGACCATGGCGAGTGGTGCACCTTGAGGCGTAATATACACCGTAGGGTCAAAGTTCTTATTTTCTGGTTGATCGAGAGAGATGTGACAAGAACCGAGTGGGGTCTTGTTGTTGTTGGGTTTGCCAACGTTAGGGAGAGGTATTATTTCATCCTCTATCATATGCTGGATCGTGTTTTTTAGATTCCAGCAGTTTTCGATACCATGCCCATTTCCTTGATGCAATTTGCAATAGGTGCCCTAGACCCAATATTTATTTTTGAATGGAGGGCCGGGTGTGGGCCTATGGGCCTTAGCTTTCCTTTATTGGTTAGTCTTTGGAAGGCTTGTACCAAAGTCGACCCGAGTGGGGAAAACTTTCGATCTCGGATCCACCTTCCAGGGCTCCTTCGGGTTGGGGTTTCTTCTACGGCGTGGACCTCTTGGGCTTGAGGCGTGTGGCCCCTGTTGTAGGTGTTACTTTTGTACGCAGACTTGCTTTGTACTGTTTTTGCGAGGTCATCCTCGATCTTTATTCCTACATCATAAACCCTTTTGAAGGTATCAAGGCCCAAGTACCTAAGGTGTTGTTTATAAGCTGGGTCTAGGTTGTCAATGAATTTTTGGACCAATTCAGTTTCAGGAGGCCTATTGTGAAGGAAATAATGCCTTTGGTCCAAGTATGCATTCAATGTTAAGTCTAATAAATGCAGTTCAGTATTAATTAACAAGTTAATAATTCAGTGAGATCAAGTGAGCTGAATGCCTAGCTAGAGGCCGCTTCAGTTCAAGTGGAATTAATGATATTAATCCACAGCTTACTCTTGACTGAACCCGTAGGGTCACACAAATAGTACGTAAACGGATCAAGTATTTAATGGCATTAAATACTCCATCTATGGATATTCGGAATCGACGGATCTTAGTTTCAGTGGGAGCTGAGATCGTCACAGGCAAGAAATGAATACTCCGGAAACGATGATATTGCCGGAAACGGAAATATGGATCGTATCGGAAATATAAATATTATCCAAGTCGTAGATGTTGCCGGAAACGGAAACATGGTACGTATCGGAAAATATTATCGGAAATGGAAATATTGCCGGAATCGGAAATATTGCCGGAAACGGAAATATTGTCAGAATCGGAAATATTATCGGAATCGGAAAATAATTCCGGAAACGGAAATATTAAATATTTGTTCGAAACGGAAATTGATTCCGGAATCGGAAATATTGAATATTGTTCGTATCAGGAAGGAATTCCGGAATCGGGAAATTAATCGGAAGCGTATCGTACGAATTAGCATCGGACGAGGCCTGCCAGACGAAGGCCCAGCACGAAGCCGGGCCATCGCCCAGCAAGCCAGCGCGCCACAAACGCACCAGCCAAGGCTGCGCCAGGCCCACCGCAAGGCAGGCCCAGCGCGCGCCAAGGCTGCGGCAGCGTGTGGGCTTGCGGCAGTGGGCTGCGAGCTCGCGGGCTGCGCGCGCGCGCGCATGGCGCCCCTCGTGGGCTGCTGTGCGTGCGTGTGTGTTTGTGTGCTACTCGAATCCTAAAGCTAGCGGGATTTGTCATATGATTAAATCTAATCCTAAAAGATTTAGTTTATTTAATTAGAGTCCTAGTAGGATTATAATTAAATAAATTAGTATCCTAATAGGATTCCAAATCCTTTTCCATAACTCTATAAATAGGTGCCTAGGGTCACATATTTATAGAGAGCATTCAAGTATTCAAAGTGAGTTTTTGAGAGCAAAATTCAATTACACAATTGCCTATAAAGTGCCGAAAATAATAGTACCTTAAGGGCGATTCTAGTTGGTCAATCTTAAGGCGGATCCGGACGTGCTGTGGACTATCTACGGAGGGACGACACTTGGAGTCCTAAAGACTTGTTCTTGTTCGGTTCGGGCGCAGCTAGGGAAGGCACGCAACAAAGAGTATGCATCTAAACTATGCTAAATGATTATGTGTAAATAATATGTTTTCCTGGCTTTATGGTTTTTCCGCATGATTTATGAATTGTCATATGTATCATAACCTAACAGTGGTATCACGAGCCTCTTATTATTTTCATAATCTAAATTGCATGAACATGGTTAAATATTACAAATTTGCAAGAATTAAAAGGGGTGATTAATTTTCGTAATTGTTAATTAATTGCAAATTGCGTTTATTTAATTATACGTACGCAGTTTTTCGGCAGTTTCTTCGTTACTCTTCCAAATCGAGTGATTTTTGTGTCAATTTCGCATGTAAAAGGCATTCTAAAATTTTGACAAAAATAATTTTTTTCTGCCGAACCCAGAATTCTCAAATTTGAAGCCTAACTATGACTTTTCGGAGGTTTTAGTTTTTCGAATGCAAAATTTCGTAAATTTAAGATGTTAAATGAAATATTTGCGATTCTTGTTGATAAATCTTGAATTTTTGATTGACCTACTGTATATGTTTAACAAGTTTGAATGCCTAGCCTTGTTAATTATGCAATCTAATTTGTAATTATGATTAATTTGTTGAAAATTAGAATAATTTAGAATTAATTTGATTTTCATAATTAATTATAATTTAATTAGATACCTATGATTAAAAACCACCATAAAAATTGTAAATTTATGATAAATTTTAAATTTTTATGACCTAGGCTTGAATCCATGTTAATCGGAAATCAATTGATCGAATAATAAATTTTCGATTTTTCGCCCTAAAATTATGAAATTAATATTATTTATTAATTTGTCATTAATTTTAAATATAAATTTTTAAATTTTATGCGATTCGTTCATATAACTTGCACGCACAAAGCAATGGACGCCACGTGTTACCCTTAAGGGGTGTTGTATAGTGCGGGCATGTGACGACGAGCAAGGGAGCTCGTCGCCCATGCGGCACGGATGCAATGAGCAAGGCCATGGTGCACGAGCACAAGGCAGCAGCCCTGCCTTGTGTCGTGGGCTGTGAGCAATGGACGAATGGGTGAGGGCGAAAGCAAGGCACAGCAGTCGCGTGTGGGCAGCAAGCGAGTTGCGCCACAGCGCGCACTGCCTCGCGCAAGCGTGCGAAGCCTCGCGCGCAGCGAGCGCAAGCTCGCGTGCCACGAGTGCTACGCCCAGCGTCGATGCCTCGCGCAGCGAGCGATGGCTCGCAGGATCGAGCGATGGCAAGCGCGCGCAGCGAGTGCTGGCGAGCGCGCAGCGAGCAATGGCCCGCATAAAGCGAGCGCTGGCGAGCGCGCGCAGCGAGCGCTGGCTCGCATGCAGCGAGCGTTGGCGAGCGAGCGCAGCGAGCGATGGCTCGCGTGCGTCGAGCGCTGGCGCGCGCAGCAAGCACCAGTTCGCGTGATGGATTGCGAAGGAGAGCAGCAGCAGCGATGCGACGCAGCGCATGGGCTGCGCGCACATGGCCAGCGATGGCTGTGTGCGTGTGGCCCATGGGCGTACGTTGCGTGGGGTTGTTGCGTTGCGATTAGATCATTTTGAAATTTTAATTTGAAATTTTCAGTTTACGTAATTTTAATTAATTTTAAAATTAATAATTTAAATTATTTTCTTGGATTTTAATTTTGAATATTGTAATTATAATAAATTTTATTTATTCTAATTATTTTACTAAAATTAAAATCATGAATTAATTTAAATACGACTGAAATTAAATTAAACTTTTTGGATTCAATTATAAATTTATATGAGCTTTAAATTTTAATTAAATTTGTATGTTTCCGGTTAGACTAGAAATACATTTTTATGTTTAAAATTAGTAAAGCATATGAATTTATTGGTTTAAGTGGGAGCCCTTTTTAGTCATAAACTCTTGATTAGGTCTACAAATCCTTAAGGTTAAAACAAATTGATTAGAATTAATAAGGACTGAATAATTGGTAGATTATTGGTGCCCTTGATTAATTGCTGCAAATGTTTACGTGATGCATAATGTGTTTTACTAACCAGCTATGTGGGCCATTCATGATAATGAATGGGTGAATGGTATATATTGTATATGTACTGTTTTGCAGGTTATGAAAGTGACTAGTATGGCCCAAATAGGATAGAAAATATGGTCTGCGTACCATTAATTTGAATGTAATTGGTCTAAAGTACCAAAGTTGTTTTTCAATTCAAATATGGTCTGCGTACCATCAAATAGTTGTAATTAGTTTTTATTATAGCTTATCCTATTTGAAGAAAATGGTGCCTCCCACGGAGATTTTCAAGACGGACTTTGAAGTTAAAGCTTCAAGATGAAGTCGGGCCATACTAGATCACATTTATCTTATGCATGCTTTAAGTTATTTATTGCTTTAAATATGTCTTAAAATGCATGAGATCAAAAGCTTGATTATGTTGCATGATTAAGGATTTTAGTTCACTTAAAATCTAACCAACATAGTAAGAGCCTTAAGTTCCAAACTTAAAAATTGAGTTAAAAGGTGCCATGCCAAAATATACACTTGCTTGGATATCCTTTACATCAATCAAGTAATAGTTTTCGCTCAGCGAGGTGTTACTTATTGGTCCTAAAGGGGCAAGGTACACAAATAATTGTGAGTACATGTTAGTTTTGGTGAAACTCAACGATATAAGTAAGGAGTCCTTTTATGTCGTGGCAAAATCGATAGGTTTACCTAATAAGTTCTTAGACGTACCTATCAACCAAGAATAGTTTCTAGACTATTAGCAAAAGGCTTTTGCTTACCTAAGATGTTTTAGGATTAAGTCGACAAACTGTGCTTAGTTCTTCAATGATTTTAGGATCTTAAAATCATTTTATTCACACCTGCCGGAACACATAACTTGAATAAAATGCTTAATAAACATTGAATTATGCATGTATGCTAGAATTTAAGTTTATTAAGGGAAACTGTGAATGGTTATTTATTTGTTTATTCTTTTCAATTGTAGTTTTTAATATGGCAAACAACAATTCATTCAACATTCGATCAATTCTCGAAAAGGAGAAATTGAACGAGAAAAACTTCCTTGACTGGAAAAGGAACTTGCAAATAGTTCTTATGCAGGAAGAAAAGGAGTATGTCCTAGAAGAGGCGATGCCCGAAGCCGCAGGCGACGGGGTCACTCAGGCAGCCCTCAATCGTTGGATTGATGCCAACAAGGATGTGAAATATCTAATGCTCGCCACCATGAGTGAGGATCTGCAGAAAACGTTCATCAACTCAGATGCTTTCACAATCATCAGTGAGTTGAAGAACATGTTCCAAGATCTGGCTCGAGTCGAAAGATTCGAGACTCATAGGCAAATTCTTGAGACCAAGCTTAAGAAAGGCGAGCCCGTAAGTCCACATGTTCTCAAAATGATTGGACTCATTGAGAATATGAGTCGACTGGATCAGCAATTTTCTCAGGAAATGGCTATAGACACCATCCTCCATTCTCTTCATAACGGGTATGATCAGTTCAAACTGAACTACAGTATGAATAGTCTGGACAAAACGCTCACTGAGCTTCACGGTATGCTGAAGACCGCTGAAAAGACGCTCAAAAGTGATAAGCAGGATGTGCTTATGGTGCGTGGGGGCAAGTTCAAGAAATCTGGAAAGAAGAGGAATGCTAAGAAAGGTGGCAACAAGGCCAGCCCAACTAAGAAAACTGGCGCCAAATCTGTAAAGAGGAAGGTCAGTCAACCCAATTCTGAATCCGAATGCTTCTACTGCAAGAAGAAGGGGCATTGGAAGAGAGATTTCTTGAAGCTAAAGGAAGATCAGAAGAACGGAACAGTCGTTCCATCTTCAGGTATTTTCGTTATAGACTGTATACTTGCTAATTCAACTTCTTGGGTATTAGATACAGGTTGTGGCTCACACTTATGTTCCAATCCACAGGGACTAAGAAGAAGTAGAAAGTTAAGCAAGGGTGAAGTCGACCTACGAGTGGGAAATGGAGCACGGATTGCTGCATTAGCTGTAGGAACTTACTATTTGTCGTTGCCCTCCGGGCTAGTTTTGGAACTGGAAGAGTGTTTCCATGTTCCAAGTCTTACTAAAAACATCATTTCAGTTTCTTGCTTAGATGCTAAGGGATTTTCCTTTTTAATAAAAGACAATAGTTGTTCGTTTTATTTTAAAGAGATGTTTTATGGATCTGCTAGATTAGTCAATGGACTTTATTTATTAGATCACGACAAACAAGTATATAACATAAATACCAAAAAGGCCAAAAAGGATGATTCAGATCTCACCTATATGTGGCATTGTCGATTAGGCCATATAAACTTGAAACGCTTAGAAAGACTTCAAAAGGAAGGAATTCTAGAACCATTTGACTTAGAGGATTATGGTAAATGCGAATCATGTTTACTTGGCAAAATGACAAAGCAACCTTTCTCTAAAGTTGGAGAAAGAGCAAATGAACTATTGGGTTTAATCCATACAGATGTATGTGGACCAATGAGTACAAATGCTAGAGGTGGTTTCAGCTACTTTATCACTTTCACTGATGACTTCAGTAGATATGGTTATGTCTACCTAATGAAGCATAAGTCTGAATCCTTTGACAAATTCAAGGAATTTCAGAGTGAAGTAGAGAATCAATTAGGCAAGAAGATTAAGGCACTGCGGTCTGATAGAGGCGGTGAATATCTGAGCTATGAATTTGATGACCATCTGAAAGAATGTGGAATTCTATCAGAATTTCCTCCTCCTGGAACACCACAATGGAACGGTGTGTCAGAACGGAGGAACAGAACCTTGCTAGACATGGTCAGGTCAATGATGGGTCAGGCCAAACTTCCATTAGAATTTTGGGGACATGCACTAAATACAGCTGCACTCACTATAAATAGAGCTCCGTCTAAAGCTGTCGAAAAGGCTCCATACGAATTATAGTTTGGAAAGCCTCCAAATGTGTCTTTTCTTAAGATTTGGGGATGTGAAGTATACGTCAAACGATTAATTTCAGACAAACTTCATCCAAAATCTGACAAATGTATCCTTGTGGGCTATCCAAAGGAAACAAAGGGGTATTACTTCTACAATACATCTGAGAACAAGGTGTTTGTTGGTCGAGATGGTGTCTTTTTGGAGAAAGATCACATTTCCAAAATGACAAGTGGGAGAAAAGTAGACCTCGAAGAAATTCGAGTCGAACAACAAACTCTAGAGAATGCTCAAGATGACATTCAGGATGAAACTCAGAGATCTTTAGAAGAATCTGGTGAGAATCATGGTCAATCTAGAAATGTTACCCCGCGTAGATCGCAAAGATATAGATCTCAACCGGAAAGGTACTTAGGTATTTTGACGAACAGAGATCTATGACGTTCTATTACTTGAAAGTGATGAACCTGCGACTTACAAACAAGCTATGAAGAGCCCTAGCTCCAAGCAATGGCAAGAAGCCATGCAATCTGAATTAGACTCCATGTCTGAAAACCAAGTATGGGATTTGGTCGATTTGCCAGATGGCTACCAAGCCATTGGAAGCAAATGGGTTTTCAAACTGAAAAAGGACAAGGATGGGAAACTTGAAGTTTTCAAAGCTAGATTGGTTGTAAAAGGTTACAGGCAAGTCCACGGTGTGGATTACGATGAAACCTTTTCACCAGTTGCAATGCTAAAGTCTATTCGGATAATGTTAGCAATCGCTGCATATTACGATTACGAAATATGGCAGATGGATGTCAAAACTGCTTTCTTAAACGGCGTTTTAACAGAAACTGTGTTCATGACACAGCCTGAAGGTTTTGAGGATCCAAAGAATGCTAAAAAGGTATGCAAGCTAAAGAAGTCAATCTACGGATTGAAGCAGGCATCCAGGAGCTGGAATATACGTTTTGATGAAGCAGTCAGTGACTTTGGTTTCATCAAGAACGCAGACGAATCTTGTGTATACAAGAAGGTCAGTGGGAGCAAAATTGCTTTCCTAGTATTATATGTCGACGACATATTACTTATCGGAAATGACATTCCTATGTTGAACTCTGTCAAGATTTGGCTTGGGAAATGTTTTTCGATGAAAGATCTAGGAGAAGCACAATACATATTGGGCATCAAGATTTACAGAGATAGATCTAAAAAGATGATTGGACTTAGTCAAAGCACTTATATCAATAAGGTGCTTGATAGGTTCAAGATGGCGGACTCCAAGCGAGGCTACCTACCCATGTCTCATGGAATAACTCTAAACAAGACTCAGTGCCCAAAAACACTTGATGAGCATAGACGAATGAATGGGATTCCATATGCATCATTGATTGGTTCAATAATGTATGCTATGATATGTACACGCCCGGATGTTGCGTATGCACTCAGTGCTACGAGCAGATACCAGTCACACCCAGGAGAGGCGCATTGGACTGCTGCCAAGAATATTCTGAAGTACCTGAAAAGGCACAAAGATGACTTCCTGGTCTATGGTGGAGATGATGAATTAATTGTTAAAGGCTATACGGACGCAAGTTTCCAAACCGACAAAGATGATTTCAGATCACAGTCTGGGTTTGTCTTCTGCCTCAACGGAGGAGCAGTAAGCTGGAAAAGTGCTAAGCAAAGCACCATTGCGGATTCTACAACTGAAGCGGAGTACATTGCTGCACATGAAGCAGCAAAGGAAGCTATATGGCTAAGGAAGTTCATAGGTGAACTTGGTGTAGTCCCCTCCATTAAAGGACCAATAGCCCTGTATTGTGATAATAACGGAGCTATTGCACAGGCAAAGGAGCCTAGACACTACCAGAGAGTCAAGCATGTACTTCGTAGATTTCACCTTCTACGAGAGTTCGTTGAAAGAAAAGAAGTCGAGATAAACAAGATTGGAACTGATGACAACATATCAGATCCATTAACTAAACCTCTGCTGCAGGCGAATCACAACTCGCACACTGCAGCTATGGGAATCAAGCATATTGGAGAATGGCTTGGATGACCCTGTTTAATGTTTTAAAGTTTTAGAGTTTTAATCTTTGTAAAACATTATTGGTTAATCATTCACAATAAATGAAAAGAATTCATTTTTCCATTTAATTTGTGGTTTATTAAATGATGAGTCCCTTCAATTTGACGATATATTCAAGATAGACTGTCAGGACCAGTCCTGTGACTAAGAAATGTCTATCAAGTGAACTTGAATGTCAAAGGTTGAAAATGGTCCCTAGTCGGAGTTTTCTATAAAATTGGACGCATAGAAAACGTTAGACGACTAGAATTCAAGATGACTAGTAGTTCTGTTTCTTGAACTATGTGGACATGGCAATGTCATAATCATTTGCATAGATACTTACTTTGGAAAGACTAGTATCGGACAAGACCTATGAAACTTTACTGTAAGAGATGAAAATTTGTCATAAGTAAATTTCATTAAAATTATTAGACACTAAATCCTCAATACTTGAGTGATTTGAGATTACTTGTTTGAGAACTGGTTGCTTTGACGTTGACCAACCGTCGCACCGTAAAAGGAGGCTATAAAGGCAACGCTCAGGTAATCACCTATCAAACGAAGTCTAATCTCAAGATCGCAAGATTGGGATTGTCCTCCCATAAATCGGGATGAGATGCTTAAAAGTTGTACAAGGCCACTCGGAGAGCTAGAAACTGTGAAATGCATGGCCGTGCTCGGATGAATCATAGGCTATGATTATCTGTTTATTTGATCAGTTGAACTATGAAACCGAGAAACACCTCTGGACATAATAAGGATGACAAATCTTACCTTATGTTCAAGAGCAAGCATCGAGCGACAAAGGAATTAGGAAATGCACACTTGTCCCTAAGGACAAGTGGGAGACTGAAGGAAATAATGCCCTTGGTCCAAGTATGCATTCAATGTTAAGTCTAATAAATGCGGTTCAGTATTAATTAACAAGTTAATAATTCAGTGAGATCAAGTGAGCTGAATGCCTAGCTAGAGGCCGCTTCAGTCCAAGTGGAATTAATGATATTAGTCCACAGCTTACTCTTGACTGAACCCGTAGGGTCACACAAATAGTACGTAAACGTATCAAGTATTTAATAGCATTAAATACTCCATCTATGGATATTCGGAATCGACGGATCTTAGTTTCAGTGGGAGCTGAGATCGTCACAGGCAAGAAATGAATACTCCGGAAACGATGATATTGCCGGAAACGGAAATATGGATCGTATCGGAAATATAAATATTATCCAAGTCGTAGATGTTGCCGGAAACGGAAACATGGTACGTATCGGAAAATATTATCGGAAATGGAAATATTGCCGGAATCGGAAATATTGCCGGAAACGGAAATATTGTCAGAATCGGAAATATTATCGGAATCGGAAAATAATTCCGGAAACGGAAATATTAAATATTTGTTCGAAACAGAAATTGATTCCGGAATCGGAAATATTGAATATTGTTCGTATCGGGAATGAATTCCGGAATCGGGAAATTAATCGGAAGCGTATCGTACGAATTAGCATCGGACGAGGCCTGCCAGACGAAGGCCTAGCACGAAGCCGGGCCATCGCCCAGCAAGCCAGCGCGCCACAAACGCACCAGCCAAGGCTGCGCCAGGCCCACCGCAAGGCAGGCCCAGCGCGCGCCAAGGCTGTGGCAGCGTGTGGGCTTGCGGCAGTGGCCTGCGAGCTCGCGGGCTGCGCGCGTGCGCATGGCGCCCCTCGTGGGCTGCTGTGCGTGCGTGTGTGTTTGTGTGCTACTCGAATCCTAAAGCTACCGGGATTTGTCATATGATTAAATCTAATCCTAAAAGATTTAGTTTATTTAATTAGAGTCCTAGTAGGATTATAATTAAATAAATTAGTATCCTAATAGGATTCCAAATCCTTTTCCATAACTCTATAAATAGGTGCCTAGGGTCACATATTTATAGAGAGCATTCAAGTATTCAAAGTGAGTTTTTGAGAGCAAAATTCAATTACACAATTGCCTATAAAGTGCCGAAAATAATAGTACCTTAAGGGCGATTCTAGTTGGTCAATCTTAAGGCGGATCCGGACGTGCTGTGGACTATCTACGGAGGGACGACACTTGGAGTCCTAAAGACTTGTTCTTGTTCGGTTCGGGCGCAGCTAGGGAAGGCACGCAACAAAGAGTATGCATCTAAACTATGCTAAATGATTATGTGTAAATAATATATTTTCCTGGCTTTATGGTTTTTCCGCATGATTTATGAATTGTCATATGTATCATAACCTAACATATTGATTAGTTGGGCTGCTTGGTCTCTCCATCTAGCAAAATAGGTCGTGAAACCTTCATTTTTCTTTTGGAAGAGGACTTCCAACTCGCGCATGGTGACTTGAAAATCCATGTTTGGCGAGTATTGCTTGATGAAGACATTAACAAAGTCCTCCCAAGTGGGGAAGAGCTTAGGGTCCTGGTGGTAGTACCATTTGAGTGGCACAGGTTCCAAGGACAAAGGAAAGGCAGGCAAATACATGGACTTGTCCACACCTTTCAAGTTCATGGCATTCACAAAGCTCGAGAGATGATCACGGGGATTGTCTGTGGCTTTGAACTTTGGTAAGTCGGATGAACTAAACTTTTCCGGTAGTTTGCCAGGAAAAGGTTTAGGATCGAGGAATAAATACTTGCTCCCCATGGTTTGCTGCAGAACCATTTTTTCGATCTTCTTCTCGCTATCGAGGTCATTTTTGGTTGACTCATAAGTTGGGTCATCTGGACCATTTTATCTCGTAATTCTTCCATGGACATGTTTGAGGGTGCAAATTGAGGTTGGGGAAGCGGAGATCCTTGAAAGGGGGAATGACGGATGGAGCTTGGAGTTACTAGACCTTGTGTTGGTGATGTAGCTTCGAGACGCACTAACCTTTGGTTTTCAGATCGACACCAAGTGGCAGAACCAGCCCTATGCATAAGACAAGCTAAAGTTTAGGCCCAAAGTTAAGCATTACTTATCTAGACTTTTGACTCTTTCTATTGTTAGGTTATGATACATATGACAATTCATAAATCATGCGGAAAAACCATAAACCCAGGAAAACATATTATTTACACATAATCATTTAGCATAGAATAGATGCATACTCTTTGTTGCGTGCCTTCCCTAGCTGCGCCCGAACCGAACAAGAACAAGTCTTTAGGACTCCAAGTGTCGTCCCTCCGTAGATAGTCCACAGCACGTCCGGATCCGCCTTAAGATTGACCAACTAGAATCGCCCTTAAGGTACTATTATTTTCGGCACTTTATAGGCAAATGTGTGACTGAATTTTTCTCTCAAAAACTCACTTTGAATACTTTGAAACTTGTGTTATAAATTGTGAGCCCTAGCCTCATATTTATAGCGGTATGGAAAGGGAATCGAAATCCTATTCAGATACAAATTAATCAAACCTAGAATCCTACAAGAACTCTAATTTAATTAATTTATCAAATAGAATTAGGAATTTAATCATTAACCGAACTCTGCATGTTTTAGGAAACGTGCACGAACACAAACACTTGCACACACACGCACGACAGCCACGAAGGGCCTCATGCGTGCGCGCGAGCAGCAGCCCACTCAGCGCCCGCGCGCGCTGCGCGCTGCGCGCGCTGTGCGCGCTGTGCGCGCTGCGCGCTGCGCGCGCTGTGCGCGCTGTGCGCGCTGCGCGCTGCGCGCGCTGTGCGCGCTGCGCGCGCTGTGCGCGCTGCGCGCGCTGTGCGCGCTGCGCGCGCTGTGCGCGCTGCGCGCGCTGTGCGCGCTGCGCGCGCTGTGCGCGCTGTGCGCTGCGCGTGCTGTGCGCGCTGCGCGCTGCGCGCAGCCTGCTGGGCCTGGCCTTGCTGTTTGTGCGGCGCGCTTGGCTTGCTGGGCGATGGCCTGGCTTCGTGCTGGGCCTCGTCCGGCAGGCCTCGTCCAATGCTTATTCGTACGATGCGCTTCCGATTAAATTTTCCGATTCCGGAATTCATTTCCGATACGAACAATATTTAATATTTCCGATTCCGGAATTAATTTCCGTTTCGAACAAATATTTAATATTTCCGTTTCCGGAATTATTTTCCGATTCCGGTAATATTTCCGATTCTGACAATATTTCCGTTTCCGGCAATATTTCCGATTCTGGCAATATTTCCATTTCCGATAATATTTTCCGATACGTACCATGTTTCCGTTTCCGGCAACATCTACGACTTGGATAATATTTATATTTCCGATACGATCCATATTTCCGTTTCCGGCAATATCATCGTTTCCGGAGTATTCATTTTTTGCCTGTGACGATCTTAGCTCCCACTGAAACCAAGATCCGTCGGTTCCGAATATTCATAGATAGAGTATCTAATGCCATTAGATACTTGATCCGTTTACGTACTATTTGTGTGCGGGTTCAGTCAAGAGTAAGCTGTGGATTAATATCATTAATTCCACTTGAACTGAAGCGGCCTCTAGCTAGGCATTCAGCTCACTTGATCTCACTGAATTATTAACTTGTCAATTAATACTGAACCGCATTTATTAGACTTAACATAGAATGCATACTTGGACCAAGGGCATTATTTCCTTCAGTCTCCCACTTGTCCTTAGGGACAAGTGTGCATTTCCTAATTCCTTTGTCGCTCGATGCTTGCTCTTGAACATAAGGTAAGAGTTGTCATCCTTATTATGTCCAGAGGTGTTCCTCAGTTTCAGAGTTCAACTGATCAAATAAACAGATAATCATAGCCTATGATTCATCCGAGCACGGCCATGCATTTCACAGTTTCTAGCTCTCCGAGTGGCCTTGTACAACTTTTAAGCATCTCATCCCGATTTATGGGAGGACAATCCCAATCTTGCGATCTTGAGATTAGACTTCGTTTGATAGGTGATTACCTGAGCGTTGCCTTTATAGCCTCCTTTTACGGTGCGACGGTTGGTCAACGTCAAAGCAACCAGTTCTCAAACAAGTAATCTCAAATCACTCAGGTATTGAGGATTTAGTGTCTAATAATTTTAATGAAATTTACTTATGACAGATTTTCATCTCTTACAGTAAAGTTTCATAGGTCTTGTCCGATACTAGTCTTCCCAAAGTAAGTATCTATGCAAATGATTATGACATTGCCATGTCCACATAGTTCAAGAAACAGAACTACTAGTCATCTTGCATTCTAGTCGTCTAACGTTTTCTATGCGTCCAATTTTATAGAAAACTCCGACTAGGGACCATTTTCAACTTTTGACATTCAAGTTCACTTGATAGACATTTCTTAGTCACAGGACTGGTCCTGACAGTCTATCTTGAATATATTGTCAAATTGAAGGGACTCATCATTTAATACTAAACCAAGATTAAATGGAATATGAAAACACATTTCATATATGATAAATGTTCAACCCCAATGTTTTACAACCATGGGCCTCTAACCCATCTTTAAAACATTTCATGGAATTCAAAGCTATGTTTGATTTCCAGTGCTACAACGTGAGTGTTGCTTCTCACTTGTTGCATAGGTTTAGTTATCATGCTTTGCCAATCTTAATATCCTTTTCATCGAATGTTCTTCGAGATATGATGATAAGATCTTTTGAGTTTGTTTATTATGTGATCTAGTCTTTCTTACTTCGATAGTGGTTCTACGCATTTTGCAATGAAGAATCATCAAGTTAGCAGACATGTGATCCACCCAAGTTCAATGAAGAACTCATTAATATAAACAACTCTGTTTTATTGCTTCTTAGGCAATAAGTACTTTTACTTCAACTGTTTAGGTTGCTAGTGATGCTTTGTTTGGATTTGCTTATCCAAGCAGTTCACAGATATGTGGAAGACTTTCCAGCTATATCTTAGAACATATTTAATTTCCCACGCAACAACTCATGGTCTTCAATCCATGTTGCCATTTCAAAACACGATGCTCTTTAGCTCGTCCTTGTCAATGGTTAACTCCAAAGGGTCTTGCTTGATCCTTTGCCAGTGTTTATGCGTGTAGCATCAATATTTAGCATATCTTTATTTCCTTGAATCAAGAAGTAATCCTATGTACCTTTTCAGGTACCATAAGTTTTTCTTGATCTCAATCTAATTGGTCTTCACTTAGATCAATAGAGATTGGTATATGTTCGTCATGCCTAAAGTCATACGATACGTTTTTGGCGATCCTCATATTATATCATACATGATAAATTCTTTTGTAGAATAATTCCCAATTGAATTCTATTCATGTAACTTTAGCTCATTCAATTTCAGTAGATACTGAATCCAGCTAAATTCTTTGACATATAATATAGGTGAAGAATCTCATTAGATTCTTTGATGTTAACTTAGTAAATGCTTATACATAGTTCAAACATCCTTTACTTAGATTTATTCACATGGGTCGAATATCTCCAATGGAGACTTTCGTGTTTGATTTAGTAAATGCCATTACTTAATCCAAAATAATATCATAAGATCTTTGTAAATAGATCTTAATACCCTGTATGTACTAAGTTTCGCCATGGTCCATTATTGATGAATAGTTTCAAATCTAAGTCATTAGCATTTGAATGTTATTTCACAATAGAGAGATATGTGTGTGATACACATAGGACCAATTAAGTTTTAAGTACTCCCACTAAACTTCTTATATATCTATAAGAATCATGTATATTTTATGAAACTAAAATACTTATTAGTTTCACTAAAATACAGTTCCAATTCCCAATTGCTTGCTTAAATCTGTACTTAGATTTTATAAGCTAGCTTTCCTTTTCAAGCATTTATTTGGATCCACAAACTCTATGACATAACATGTACATATTGTATTCCATCATTTGATTGAGGAATACGTTTTGTCATCCAATTGCCATATGTACCAATATGCAATCATTGCTTGAATTATAGACTTAAGCATTACGATTTTGCATGAGGTTTCAACACAATCCATGCCATGAATTTGCTTGTAACCTTTAGCAACTAATCTAGCTTTGTGTGTGAACACAATTCCATGTTTGATGGTTTTTATCCTTAAAACAAACTTGCAACCAATAGGTGTGAAACTATTCTTGCAAATCAACAAAATTTCAATTTTGTCATCAAAACATTGAGTATGTTTTATGGCCTCTAACCATTTAAAACATTTGAGTCTATATATGGCCTCTAACCATTTTAGGGAATCTGGGTTTCGTCATAGCTTTCTTACAAGTCACAAACTCATTAATCTACATGATAATAGTTTGACTGCAAGTTGTAGGTTTCTTCACTATTTAATAGAAGAATCTCATAGTTTCATTGACCTGATCTCTATGTTTCTTCACTATCTAATAGAAGAATCTCATAGTTTCAGTGACTTGAATTCTATGCCTACTTGGGTATAGAACATCAAACAATAGAATATCAATAGCCACTTGAAAGTCCTTTGAATATTCTGTTCTCCTTGAAGCACTTGTAAAGTCTTCTAAGAGATATCTATTCTTTAAAGCCACTTCTAAAGTCCTTAAAGAATAAGTTCGGATTTTCTGAAGCACTTCGAAAAGCCTCCGGAATGTCCGTTTATGTTTGTTGTTCGCCTCGAAAACTTTCGAGGTCTATTTTCTCCCACTTGTCATTTTGGAAACGAATCTCCAAAAGGACATTATTTCGAGCAAACAAACATTATGTTCTCAAAAATTCGTGGTAGAAACAATACCCTTGTGTCTCATTTGAATAAATCACAATGAAACATATATCTATACTTGGACCTTAGTTTGTTGAATAACAAACACTAAGCTCCCACTGAGTTTAAGAACTCTTTAGATATATTATGAAAAGATATTCTGAAATTACTTTTCAATAGCTTTGACGAATTTGGTTTAGTTTGGTGGTAGTTGAGCATTTTGTTTTAGAAATTATAGGAAAAGTCTTTATGATCCATCATTGATTGAATCAAGTACTAATCGACTTCGATCATTCCAACTTAGATATGCCATATCTTATGGAGCTAGATTGTGAAATTACAACACACAATCATTGATGATCATATTTGGTCTCAAGTAATCATCAACATGATCTAACCTAGATCTTTATGATTTCTTGCCAAGTGGATTTTATACTTCTGAATCTTTGAACTAGCCAAACAGATTCAACTTATATCACATTTGAGTAAATAAACCTATATTCACTCAAATCCATGTGAAATAATAAAGTCATAAAATCTTTCTTTAGCTTTGAACTCTATCGTCTAGGCGTTCTAACAATAGTTCATATCTTTTGTTACTTTCAACAAGTAAGACTTGCTTGTCTTAAGTTGATCTAGAAATCAACCAACTTTCAAAAGTCCGTTAAAATAGAGCTTTTGAATGTTAACTTGTTGATATGGTCTAAGCAACAATGCCAAAGATTAGTGGAACTCAAATCAAGGGGTTGATTTGAACCTAGTAAAGTTCTTTAAAGAGTTGTTTGTTTTAATCAAGCATTTTGACTCATTCTGTAAATGACCATTTCATTCAAATGAACAAACAATCAAGCATTGTTTTTGTTCTTCTGAATGTGAGTCTTTCTGTGTTTGAAGCAGAATTTTAGGTATGCTGATTATGGAACAAAATAGCCATTAAGTTCCAGCCTTTGAAAGGACTTAAAACAAACTAGATGACCCTACAACTAATGTAGCATTGCCATGCTTCATTTCCCACTTGTAGGTCATTAGTGTATCCTAGCTTCCATTGTTTGAGTTATTATCGAAGTAAGAACCTCAAGCGGTATATGATACCAAGGAAGTTTGATTGCTAGGTTACTTCTCTTTAAACATAAACTTATAGGTAGAAACGGAATCGTAAATTCCTTTTATGTGTTCCTTTGTTTTCCTATTTCTTGTACCCTTTCTTATAGTCTTAAGAATTGAATTCTTTAGTGTTGACTTTTATACTTTGTTAGACATGTCCAATGTCACCAACAAGGTTCTTTACCATTTTAATTTATGTTGAATATTTTGTTTCAACTAGATGATCTTACCAGAAGCTTCTAAAGTTCTCTAAGCATCGATCTATTCGAATGTCTAGGGACTAGACTCATTCGAGAATTAAATGGACAAAGATATTAGGTTGTTAACCATTGGTAAAGCTGAGCGTATTAAACTCAATGCTTTATGATCTCAAAACTACATTGCATTTTGAATTCACAATCACCAATCGGTTTGCCATTCGATTTTGATTCTCGAAAACAACCATAAAAGTCGATATAAGAAACGTACATTTTAAATTGCTCATTTTCTCTCATTTCCGTGAATCGTTCTTGGATTCACTACCAATAGAGGAAATTTACTGTTACCTTTCTAAAAGGATTTATTGCAGTGCAAGATATTTAATTATAAACAATAATTAAAACATACATTGAAGCATGCAAAGTCTAAACATTTATCATGAATAATAACTTGAAATTAAAGCAACCATGCAATTCAAACAAGTTATTAGCATTTTATTCGATTTTATTGTTCCGGCAGGTGTGAATAAAATGATTCCAAGACCCTAAAATCATTGAAGAACTAAGCACAGTTTGTCGACTTAATCCTAAAACATCTTAGGTAAGCAAAAGCCTTTTGCTAATAGTCTAGAAACTACTCTTGGTTGATAGGTACGTCTAAGAACTTGTTAGGTAAACCTATCGATTTTGCCACGACATAAAAGGACTCCTTACTTATATCGTTGAGTTTCACCAAAACTAACATGTACTCACAATTATTTGTGTACCTTGCCCCTTTAGGACCAATAAGTAACACCTCGCTGAGCGAAAACTATTACTAGATTGATGTAAAGGATATCCAAGCAAGTGTATATTTTGGCATGGCACCTTTTAACTCAATTTTTAAGTTTGGAACTTAAGGCTCTTACTATGTTGGTTAGATTTTAAGTGAACTAAAATCCTTAATCATGCAACATAATCAAGCTTTTGATCTCATGCATTTTAACACATATTTAAAAGCAATAAATAACTTAAAACATGCATAAGATATTTGTGATCTAGTATGGCCCGACTTCATCTTGAAGCTTTAACTTCAAAGTCCGTCTTGAAAATCTCCGTGGGAGGCACCATTTTCTTCAAATAGGATAAGCTATAACTAATTACAACTATTTGATGGTACGCAGACCATATTTGAATTGAAAAATAACTTTGGTACTTTAGACCAATTACATTCAAATTAATGGTACGCAGACCATATTTTCTATCCTATTTGGGCCATACTAGTCACTTCATAACCTGCAAAACAGTACATATACAATATATACCATTCACCCATTCATTATCATGAATGGCCCACTTAGCTGGTTAGTAAAACACATTATGCATCACGTAAATATTTGCAGCAATTAATCAAGGGCACCAATAATCTACCAATTATTCAGTCCTTATTAATTCTGATCAAGTTGTTTTAACCTTAAGGATTTGTAGACCTAATCAAGAGTTTATGACTAAAAAGCGCTCCCACTTAAACCAATAAATTCATATGCTTTACTAATTTTAAACATAAAAATGTATTTCTAGTCTAACCGGAAACATACAAATTTAATTAAAATTTAAAGCTCATATAAATTTATAATTGAATCCAAAAAGTTTAATTTAATTTCAGTCGTATTTAAATTAATTCATGATTTTAATTTTAGTAAAATAATTAGAATAAATAGCCTTTATTATAATTACAATATTCAAAATTAAAATCCAAGAAAATAATTTAAATTATTAATTTTAAAAATTAATTAAAATTACGTGAACTGAAATTTTCAAATTAAACATTCAAAACGATCTAATCGTAACGCAAACACCCTACGCATTGCACGCCCATGGGCCGCACACACACAGCCATCGCTGGCCATGTGCGCGCAGCCCATGCGCTCGTCGCATAGCTGCTGCATCTCCATCGCAAGCCATCGCACGCTGTGGTGCTTGCTGCGCGCGCGCCAGGGCTCGTCGCACGCGAGCCATCGCTCGCAGTGCGCGCGAGCCATCGCTCGCTGGGCGCGCGACATCGCTCGCTGTGCGCGCGACATCGCTCGCTGTGCGCGCGAGCCATCGCTCGCTGGGCGCGCGACATCGCTCGCTGTGCGCGCGACATCGCTCGCTGTGCGCGCGAGCCATCGCTGGGCGCAGCGCTCGTGGCACGCGAGCTTGCGCTCGCTGCGCGCGAGGCTGCGCGCTCTTGCGCGAGGCAGTGCGCGTTGTGGCGCAGCTCGCTTTCTGCCCACACGCGACTGCCTTGGCTCGCCCTTCGCCCATGCCCATTCGTCCATTGCTTGTGGCCCACGACACAAGGCAGGGCTGCTGCCTTGTGCTCGTGCACTACGCCCTTGCTCATTGCATTCGTGCCGCACGGGCGACGAGCTCCCTTACTCGTCGTCGCATGCCCGCATTATACAACACCCCTTAAGGGTAACACGAAGCGTCCATTGCTTTGTGCGTGCAAGTTATATGAACGAATCGCATAAAAAAAATTTAAAATTTATAAAATTAATGACAAATTAATAAATATTATTAATTTCATAATTTTAGGGCGAAAAATCGAAAATTTATTATCCAATTGATTTCCGGTTGTTATGGATTCAAGTCTAGGTCATAAAAATTTAAAATTTATCATAAATTTACAATTTTTATGGTGGTTTTTAATCATAGGTTTCTAATTAAATTACAATTAATTATGAAAATCAAATTAATTCTAAATTATTCTAATTTTCAACAAATTAATCATAATTACAAATTAGATTGCATAATTAACAAGACTAGGCATTCAAACTTGTTAAACATATGCAGTAGGTCAATCAAAAATTCAAGATTTATCAACAAGAATTGCAAATATTTAATTTAACATCTTAAATTTACGAAATTTTGCATTCGAAAAACTAAAACCTTCGAAAAGTCATAGTTAGGCTTCGAATTTGAGAATTCTGGGTTCGGCAGAAAAATACTATTTTTGTCAAAATTTTAGAATGCCTTTTACATGCGGAATTGACACAAAAATCACTCGATTTGGATGAGTAACGAAGAAACTGCCGAAAAACTGCGTACGTATAATTAAATAAACGCAATTTACAATTAATTAACAATTACGAAAATTAATCACCCCTTTTAATTCTTGCAAATTTGTAATATTTAACCATGTTTATGCAATTTAGATTATGAAAATAATAAGGGGCTCGTGATACCACTGTTAGGTTATGATACATATGACAATTCATAAATCATGCGGAAAAACCATAAACCCAGGAAAACATATTATTTACACATAATCATTTAGCATAGAATAGATGCATACTCTTTGTTGCGTGCCTTCCCTAGCTGCGCCCGAACCGAACAAGAACAAGTCTTTAGGACTCCAAGTGTCGTCCCTCCGTAGATAGTCCACAGCACGTCCGGATCCGCCTTAAGATTGACCAACTAGAATCGCCCTTAAGGTACTATTATTTTCGGCACTTTATAGGCAAATGTGTGACTGAATTTTTCTCTCAAAAACTCACTTTGAATACTTTGAAACTTGTGTTATAAATTGTGAGCCCTAGCCTCATATTTATAGCGGTATGGAAAGGGAATCGAAATCCTATTCAGATACAAATTAATCAAACCTAGAATCCTACAAGAACTCTAATTTAATTAATTTTCAAATAGAATTAGGAATTTAATCATTAACCGAACTCTGCATGTTTTAGGAAACGTGCACGAACACAAACACTTGCACACACACGCACGACAGCCACGATGGGCCTCATGCGTGCGCGCGAGCAGCAGCCCACTCAGCGCCCGCGCGCGCTGCGCGCTGCGCGCGCTGTGCGCGCTGTGCGCTGCGCGTGCTGTGCGCGCTGTGCGCGCTGCGCGCAGCCTGCTGGGCCTGGCCTTGCTGTTTGTGCGGCGCGCTTGGCTTGCTGGGCGATGGCCTGGCTTCGTGCTGGGCCTCGTCCGGCAGGCCTCGTCCGATGCTTATTCGTACGATGCGCTTCCGATTAAATTTTCCGATTCCGGAATTCATTTCCGATACGAACAATATTTAATATTTCCGATTCCGGAATTAATTTCCGTTTCGAACAAATATTTAATATTTCCGTTTCCGGAATTATTTTCCGATTCCGGTAATATTTCCGATTCTGACAATATTTCCGTTTCCGGCAATATTTCCGATTCTGGCAATATTTCCATTTCCGATAATATTTTCCGATACGTACCATGTTTCCGTTTCCGGCAACATCTACGACTTGGATAATATTTATATTTCCGATACGATCCATATTTCCGTTTCCGGCAATATCATCGTTTCCGGAGTATTCATTTCTTGCCTGTGACGATCTTAGCTCCCACTGAAACCAAGATCCGTCGGTTCCGAATATTCATAGATAGAGTATCTAATGCCATTAGATACTTGATCCGTTTACGTACTATTTGTGTGACCCTACGGGTTCAGTCAAGAGTAAGCTGTGGATTAATATCATTAATTCCACTTGAACTGAAGCGGCCTCTAGCTAGGCATTCAGCTCACTTGATCTCACTGAATTATTAACTTGTCAATTAATACTGAACCGCATTTATTAGACTTAACATAGAATGCATACTTGGACCAAGGGCATTATTTCCTTCATCTATTGGTTTTCTATTCTCACTCTTGTTGGTACACTTTTGGCTCTTCTTTTGGTCATTCTTTGGATTTTCGAAACATTTGCCCGTGTGACATTCAAGGTTATTTTAATTAGCATGCTCGGTTTTGGTGCCGAACATTGTCGTCATAGGAGGCCTAATGACGACACAAGGAGTTGTTTAGTTTGTAAGTCGTTTTTATAATCGAGTGCCTTTTTCATACGTCCTTGCAGCAAATCCGTTACGAATTTTTTATTGCTACGTATACTTTGTGCGCGGGTACCGAGGCTGCCGTGCCTGACCAAAAGGCCAGGCAGCAACTTTAGCGCCCAGCACGGGCGTTGAAAATGATTGGCGCCCAGCCAGGGGCGCTGAAAATGCGTCCCTGACTGGTACTCGTATTCTGTTCGCGTATCCTTTTTTCGTATATACGACTTGATTTTGCGTGCTTGCCTAATAACGTCCTTTACGCGTTGTGCGGCGTTGTGGGATCCGTTACAGGCTGTCCTAGGCGTCGCTTATTTTTGTGGCGATCGCCCGGGGTTGCGGAACACGTATTTTGGTACAACTCTTTGGCCAATTGGTGTTTATGAATGTTTGGGCAATTTTTAGGGTCGTTGGTTTTCTAGTGTTATTTGTCACACACAACCACATAATTCGCTACACATAACTAACATTACAACATGAAGAAAAATAATATGTCACGTAGTTTATGATAGGCTTCTATGGGTAATATTTGTGCCGGCTTGGTACCTCCTCTATCGTCGATCCAACACATGCCCCGGTCGAGGAAGTGCATTCACGAGCGAATTTCGTCCCAAGAGGCCAATCACGATTTAAGCCAAGGGGGCATGCACCAATGAGAGGGACCTAGTGGGCGAGCGATTTGGTTTGGGATAGGTGTACTACTAGCGAAAGTGCCGAGTGGACAACATTCGAAGCGTATGAACCCCCTGGGTGGCGATGGGTATCCTTATTCCCAACTCCCGAGATGAAACATGCCAAGGGAGCCAAGATTCGTTATGCGGTTCTGTCCGTTCACATTAATATGCTGATTTTCAGGTCGTCCCAACTTGATAGGGAAATAAACGCGGGGTAGGATCGTTTCACCCTTCGGCTATTTTGATTACCTACGAGCACGAGTATTTCATTAACGTCCCCAGCTGAGTTGCCACTGTGAGGGGGTCGAAAAAGCAAGAGGCTAATGCGTGACCTCGTCCCTCGTGGGCGTGACATTGTCAGATCAAGTGTAATTGGATTTCCTGTGAGTTTACACCCAATCGACTAGTAATAAAGGAGTCGCCATTCAGTTTTTAACGACAATGAGAAAACCTGACAAAACCCGGTTATCGTGACATAAAGGGAGTTCCATTATGTTCGACCACGACGGCCATAGGTTCCCTTGTGATTCCTGGTGTGGGGATCGCTCAATGTACACCCGCAGGGCAGATATTGAGAGATCGGGGGACTGTAACTACCGAGAAGAGTGCTCATCGATAATACTCCAGAGGTAGGTTATCCTTACTAGCTCAGCATAAATAATTGAAGGGACATGCGTTAAACTATTAAACTATTCTGAATTGATTTTAGCAATATGACACACATAATACTAAATCGATCGTGACTATCTTATTTAGATTTATTTAAGGTACCTAGCATGATAATTCAATTGTCCAGGGTATTATCTTATTAGGCGTGATAGATCAATCAAATTAATAGTTTGACAATTTTATAAAAGGGTGATGAAAGCGATTAAATCATATGAGGGACACATTACAACGCACCCTTGGGAGGTGCGTTGTGGTTCTCAGAAAACTAACCACTTGGCTTTGCTATTTCTCCTTTTATTTAGCGAATCTCGGGTTTCCAAGCAATGTTCCAGTATTTAGGCTTAATTCATCGAGCTACAAGGGGCAGGATGCGTTCTGTTCGACTTTTGGGTCGATTGCGACAGAATGCCGGATCAATTTCGCAGCGTGAGGCTTAGGCTTAAGGCTAGAGTCAATACTCAGATTATGGAATTGTGTGTTATTTTCACGTCGGTTTTAGGCTGTATTTATAGGAAAAGAGTGTGTGGAAAGATAGATTTTAAGATACGAATCCAAAAATAATCCGGAGATAAAACGGCCCCAGGCACTTTCACCGCCCAGGGATGGGCGCCGAAGATTTCGGCGCCCAGATCAAGGCGTTGAAAATGGGATCTGGGCCGAGTTCTTGTCAGATTTAGACTCTTAGAACACGGAGCTTTTTGGGAGATTTATCCGAGTCTTTTAGTGCGTATTAACTTATGACGGAATGCGTCTGGGCCCGTTACGAACTCTAGGTTCGTTAGGAATTTAATTAATACGTAACTCTTATTTTCGAATTATACGAGGTATAGAATTCCTTAATAAATTCTATCTCTTTTAGGATTTATGTTGGAGTGCAACACCTAATTCTGACAGGTTTCTATCTTTTATGATTTTGCCACTTTTAACAACTACCTTTTACGGCAATTACTATTCTTAGCAGGTTTCTATAAATAGTAGCTTTGGCTGAAAATGAAAGGGTGATTGAGATTCGTTATTTTATAGGAGATGCGTTGCCAAGTGGAGATTTATGTTCTCATCATCGAACCTTCCCTTTCGGAAATGGGGACAAAAGTAGGCGTCTACAAAAGTAAATTTTCATAGGTATGTCCGATACTAATCTTCTCAAAGTAAGCATCTATGCAAATGATTGCGACATTGCCATGTCCACATAGTTCAAGAAACAGAACTACTAGTCATCTTGTATTCTAGTCTTCTAGCGTTTTCTATGCGTCCACCTTTATAGAAAATTCCGACCAGGGACCTTTTACAACTTTTGACATTCAAGTTCACTTGATAGACATTTCTTAGTCACAGGACTGGTCCTGACAGTCTATCTTGAATATTACGTCAAATTGAAAGGACTCATCATTTAATAAACCACAAATTAAATGGAAAAATGAATTTATATTTCATATATGATAAATGTTCAATCCGAATGTTTTACAACCATGGGCCTCGAACCCATCTTTAAAACAATTAATGGAATTCAAAGCTATGCTTGATTTCCAATGCCACAATGTGAGTGTTGTTTCTCACATGTTGCATAGGTTTAGTTATCATGCTTTGCCAAACTTAATATCCTTTTCATCGAATGTTTTTCGAGACAGGATGATAAGATCTTTTGAGTGTATTTATTTTGTGATCTAGTCTTTCTTGCTACAATAGTGGTTCTACGCATTTTCCAATGAAGAACCATCAAGTCAGCAGACATGTGATCTACCCAAGTTCAGTGAAGAACACTTTAACATAAACAAATCTGTTTTATTGCTTCTTAGGCAATAAGTACTTTTACTTCAACTGTTTAGGTTGCTAGTGATGCTTTGTTTGGATTTACTTATCCAAACAGTTCACAGATATGTGGAACACTTTCCAGTTGTATCTTAGAACATAGAAGTTAATGTTTAATTTCCCACGCAACAACTCATGGTCTTTAATCCATGTTGCCATTTCAAAACACGATGCTCTATAGCTCGTCCTTGCCAATGGTTAACTCCATAGGATCTTGCTTGATCCTTTGCCAGTGTTAATGCGTGTAGAATCAATATTAGCATATCTTTATTTCCTTGAATCAAGAATTATTCCTATGTACCTTTTCAAGTACCATAAGTTTTTCTTGATCTCAATGTAGTTGATCTTTACTTAGACCAATAGAGATTGGTATATGTTCGTCATGTCTAAAGCCATAAGATACATTTTTGGCGATCCTCGTATTATATCATACATGATAAATTCTTTTGCAGAATTATTCTCAATTGAATTCTATTCATGTAACTTTAGCTCATTCAATTTCAGTAGATACTGAATCCAGCTAAATTATTTGACATATAATATAGGTGAAGAATCTCATTAGATTCTTTGATGTTTAACTTAGTAAATGCTTATACATAGTTCAAACATTCTTTACTTAGATTTATTCATATGGGTCGAATATCTCCAATGGAGTCTTTCGTGTTTGATTTAGTAAATGCCATTACTTAATCTAAAACAATATTATAAGATCTTTGTAAATAGATCTTAATACCCAGTATGTATTAAGTTTCGCCTTGGTCCATCATTGATGAATAATTTCAAATCTAAAGTCATTAGGATTTGAATAATATTTCACAATAGAGAGATATGTGTGTGATACACATAGGAACAATTAAGTTTTCGTACTCCCACTAAACTTCTTTAATATCTATAAGAATCATGTACGTTTTATGAAACTAAAATACTTATTAGCTTCACTAAAATACAGTTCCAATTCCCAATTGCTTGATTAAACACCGAATTTCATAAGCTGGCATTTATTTTCAAGCATTATTTGGATCATGTACATAGTTTCTTCCAACATTTGATTAAGGAATACGTTTTTTCATCCAATTGCCATATGTACCAATATGCAATCATTGCTTGATTTATAGACTTGAGAATTACGATTATGCATGAAGTTTCAACACAATCCACATTGTGAATTTGCTTGTAACCTTTAGCAACTAATCTAGCTTTGTGTGTGAAGACACAATTCCAAGTTTGATGCTTTTTATCCTTAAAACCAATTTGCAACCAATAGGTGTGAAACTATTCTTGCAAATCAACAAAATTTAAATTTTGTCATCAAAACACTAAGTATATTTTATGTCCTTTACTCAATTAAAAATTAAGTCTATATATGGCCTCTAACCATTTTAGGGAATCTATATTTCGTCATAGCTTTCTTACAAGCCACAAACTCATTACCATTCTTGATAATAGTTTGACTGCAAATTGTAGGTTTCTTCACTATCTAATAGAAGATTCTCATAGTTTCATTGATTTGAACTCTATGCCTACATAGGTATAGAACATCAAACAATAGAATGTCAATAGCCACTTGAAAGTCCTTTGAATATTCTGTTCTCCTTGAAGCACTTGTAAAGTCTTCTAAGAGATGTCTATTTTTTAAAGCCACTTCTAAAGTCCTTAAAGAATAAGTGTTCGGATTTTCTGAAGAACTTCTAAAAGCCTCCGGAATGTCCGTTTATATTTGTTGTTCGCCTCGAAGACTTTCGAGGTCTATCTTCTCCCACTTGTCATTTTGGAAACGAATATCCAAAAGGACATT
Source organism: Spinacia oleracea (assembly GCF_020520425.1). Lineage (NCBI taxonomy): Eukaryota > Viridiplantae > Streptophyta > Magnoliopsida > Caryophyllales > Amaranthaceae > Spinacia > Spinacia oleracea. Next base: position 24,240,602 of record NC_079492.1, on the reverse strand, counting down.
ATTTCGAGCAAACAAATATTATTTTCTCAAAAATTCGTGACCCTTGTGTCTCATTTGAATAAATCACCATGAAACATATATCTATACTTGGGTCTTAGTTTGTTGAATAACAAACACTAAGCTCCCACTGAGTTTAGCAAATCTTTAGATATATATTATTGAAAAGATATTCTGAAATTACTTTTCAATAGCTTTGACGAATTTGGTTTAGTTTGGTGATAGTTGAGCATTTTGTTTATAGAAATTATAGGAAAAATCTTTATGATTCATCATTGATCGAATCAAGTACCAATTGACTTCGATTATTCCAACGTAGATATGCCATATCTTTTGGAGCTAGATCGTGAAATTACAACACACAATCATTGATGATAATTTTGGTCTTAAAGTAATCATCGTCATGATCTAACCTTGATCTTTATGATTCCTTGCCAAGTGGATTTTATACTTCTGAATCTTTGAACTAGCCAAATAGATTCAAATTTATATCATATTGAGTAAATAAACCAATATTAACTCAAACCTAGGTGAAATAATAAAGTCATAAAATCTTTCTTTAGCTGTGAACTCTATTGTCTAGGTGTTCTAACAATAGTTCATATTTTTTGTTACTTTCAACAAGTAAGACCAGCTTGTCTTGAATGATCTAGAAATCAATCAACTTTCAAAAGTCCATCAAAATAGAGCTTTAGAATGTTAACTTGTTGATATGGTCTAAGCAACAATGACAAAGATTTGTGGAACTCAAATCAAGAGATTGATTTGGACCTAGTAAAGTTCTTATTGTTAAAGAGTTGTATGTTTTAATCAAGCATATTGACTCAACCTGTAAATGACCATTTCATCCAAATAAACAAACAAACAAACATTGTTTTTGTTCTTCTGAATGTGAGTCTTTCTGTGTTTGAAATAGAAATTTAAGTATGCTGATTATGGAACAAAATAACCATTAGTTCCAGCCTTGAAAGGTCTTAAAACAATATAGATGACCCTACAACTAATGTAGCATTTCCATGCTTCATTTCCCACTTGTAGGTCATTACTGTAGCCTAGCTTCCATTGTTTGAGTTATTACCGAAGTAAGAACCTCAAGCGGTATATGATACCAAGGAAGTTTGATTGCTAGGTCACTTCTCTTTAAACATAAACTTATAGGTAGAAACGGAATTGTAAATTCCTTTCACTTGTTCCTTGTTTTCCTATTTCTTGAACCCTTTCTTATAGTCTTAAGAATTGACTTCTTTAGTTGTGACTTTTATATTTTGTTAGACATGTCCAATGTCACTCCAACAAGGTTCTTAGCATTTAATTTATGTTGAATATTTTGTTTCAGCTAGATGATCTTACCAGATGCTTCTAAAGTTCTCTAAGCATCGATCTATTTGAATGTCTAGGGACTAGACTCATTCGATAATTAAATGGACAAAGATATTAGGTTGTTAACCATTGGTAAAGTTAAGCGTTAAAACTCAATGCTTTATGATCTCAAAACTACATTGTATTTTGAATTCACAAGCAACAATCGGGTTGCCATTCGACTTTGATACTCGAAAACAACCATAAAAGTCGCTATAAGAAACGTACATTTTAAATTGCTCATTTTCTCTCATTTCCGTAAATCGTTCTTGGATTCATTACCAATCGAGGAAATTTACTGTTAACTTTCTAAAGGATTTATTGCAGTGCAAGATATTTAATTATCTATAATAATTAAAACATACATTGAAGCATGTAAAGTCTAAACATTTATCATGAGTAATAACTTTAAAATTAAAGAAATCATGCAATTTAAACAAGTCATTGGCATTTTATTCGAATTTATTGTTCCGGCAGGTGTGAATAAAATGAACCAAGATCCGAAAACCATCGAAGAATTAAGCACATTATGTATTTAGGCTCAATTCTAAAATATTTTAGATAAGAAAATCCTTTGCTAATAGTCTAGGAACTACTCTTCATTGATAGGTACGTCTAAGAACTTATTAGGTAAACCTATCCCGTTTGTCATGACATAAAAGGACTCCTTACTTATATAGTTGAGTTTCACCAAAACTAACATGTACTCACAATTATTTGTATACCTTACCCCTTTAGGATCAATAAGTAACACCTCGCTTTGGCGGAAAACTATTACTAAGATTGATGTAAAGGTTATCCAAGTAAGTGTTATTTTGGCATGGCACCTTTTAACTCAATTTTTAAAGTTTGGAACTTAAGGCTCTTACTATGTTGGTTAGATTTTAAGTGAACTAAAATCCTTAATCATGCAACATAATCAAGCCATAATCTCATGCATATTTAAGACATATTTAAAGCAATAAATAACTTAAAGCATGCATAAGATATAAATGTGATCTAGTATGGCCCGACTTCATCTTGAAGCTTCAACTTCAAACTCCGTCTTGAAAATGGATTGGAAACTTCGTCTTAAATTTCACCATGGGAGGCGCCATTTTCTTCAAATAGGATAAGCTATAGTTGAAACTAATTACAACTATTTGATGGTACGCAGACCATATTTAAAATTAAAAACTTTGGTGCATTAGACCAATTCTACATTCAAATTAATGGTACGCATACCATATTTTCTATCCTATTTGGGCCATACTAGTCACTTTCCATAACCTGCAAAACAGTACATTTACAATATACCATTCACCTATTCATTTATCGATGAATGGCCCACATAGCAAGTTAGTAGAACATATTATGCATCACATAAACATTTGCAACAACTAATTAAGGTTTCCAAATAATCTACAAATTATTCAATCCTTATTAGGTCTAATCGAGTTGTTTTAACCTTAAAGGAATATAGACCTAATCAAGAGTGTATTGACTAAAAGCTCCCACTAAAACCAAGTAATTTACATGCTTTAAAAATTTTAAACATAAAATTCTATTTCCTAGTCCAACCGAAAACTTACAAATTTAATTAAAATTTAAAGCTCATATAAAATATTATTTAAATCCCTTTAGTTTATTTTCAGTTGATTAAAATTAATTAATTTAAATTTTATCAAGGTTTTAATTTTAGTAAAATAATTAGTATAAATAAATTTATAATAATTAAATTAATCAAAATTAAATTCTGAGAAAAAATTAAATTACGAATTTAAATTTAATTAAAATCGTTTTCAACCGAAAAATAAATAAAACGGCCCTTACGTACTAAGGCAAGGCGTTAGGCCGAAGCCCAAGCCTAGCCCAAGCACAACACAGCGGCAGCGCCATGGGCCGCGTGCACGAAGCAGCGCCGAGGCCCGCGTTGTGTCGCCAAGTGATGCCCATCGTTGCGTACAGCCTCCGGTTGTGCTTGCTGCTCGCTGCCTTGCGGCTCGCTGCTGGCTTATGGCTGCCAGCGCTGGGCCTTGGCATGCGCAGCGCATGCGAGCTCCCTTGCTCGTATGCTGTTGCCTTGCCTCGTGCCTGGCGCTACGTTGCATCGATGCCCTTTGTTGCTCGACCATCCACACGGCACAGCCTTGCCTGCCGCGCATGCCTCGTTGCTCGTTGCCTTGTACCGCTTGGGCGACGAGCTCCCTTACTCGTCGTCGCATGCCCACACAATGCAACACCCCTTAAGGGTAACACTAAGCTTCCACTGCTTCGTGCGTGCAACATTGGTGATCGATTTTATAAAAAATAATAAATTTTTATACTTTAATTTAATAGACGAATTAATAAATCATATTAATTTCATTAAATTCGGGCAAAAAGCGAAAATTTATTATTCAAATTAATTTCCGATTATATTTATTTTCATGGATTCAAATCTAGGTCATAAAATTTCAAAACTTTTCAATTTCAACAAATTTTATGGTGGTTTTTAATCATAGGATCCTAATTAAATTGTTATAATTATGAAAATCAAAAAAAATTCTAAATTATTCGAATTTCAACAAATTAATTACAATTACAAATTAGGTTGTATAATTAACAAGGTTAGGCTTTAAAATTGTTAAACATATACAGTAGGTCAATCATAGATTCAAAACATACAAGATTCACAAATATTTAATTTAACATCAGAAAAATTATAAATTTTGCGTTCGAAAAACTAAAACCTCGGAAAAGTCATAGTTAGGCTTCGAATTTGAGAATTCTGGCTTCGGCATCAAATCAACGATTTTTGTCAAATTTTAAAACGTCGTTTACATGCGAAATTCACTATAAAATTATACGATTCCGACCATTATTGACTAAACTGCCTAAAAATCCTGCGAACATATAATCAAATAATTGCACGAATTTGCAATTAATTACATACAACGAAATTAGTCACCCCTTTAATTCATTGCAAATTTATAAAATTTATCCATGTTAACTGTAATTGATTATGGAATGAATTAGAGGCTTCTGATACCACTGTTAGGTTATGACAAATATAATTCATATATTTCATGCGGAAAAACCATAAAGCCAGGAATCCAAATTAATTGCCACATAGTCAATTAGCATAATTTAGGATACATACATGTGACGCATGCCTTCCCTTGCTGCTCCGGAACCGAACAAAAACAAGTTTAGGGCTCCAAGTGTCGCTGTAGACACCTACTTTTGTCCCCATTCCCGAAAGGGAAGGTTCGATGATGAGAACATAAATCTCCAGTTGGCAACGCATCTCCTATAAAATAACGAATCTCAATCACCCATTCGTTTCAGCCAAAACTGCTATTTATAGAAACCTGCTAAGAATAGCAACTGCCGTAAGAAGTAGTTGTTAAAAGTGGCAAAGTCATAAAAGATAGAAATCTGTCAGAATTAGGTGTTGCACTCCAACATAAGTCCTAAAAGAGATAGAATTGGCAAAAGGAATTCTATTCCTACTATAATTCGAAAATAAGAGTCACGTATTAATTAAATTCCTAACGAACCTAGAGTTCGTAACGGGCTCAGACGCATTCCGTCATAAGTTAATACGCACTAAGAAACTCGGATAAGTCTCACAAGCTCCGTGTTTAAGAGTCCAAATCTGACAAAAAGGCTCAGCTCAAATCCAATTTTCAACGCCTGGGTCTGGGCGCCGAGATCTTCGGCGCCCAGCCCTCGGCGCTGAAAATACCTGGGGCCGTGTCGTCTCCGAATTCTTTTTGGATTCGTATTCTAAAAATCTATCTTTCCACAAACTCTTTCCCTATAAATACAGCCTAAGACCGACGTGAAAAACACACAATTCCATAACCTGAGTATTGACTCTAGCCTTAAGCCTAGCCTCACGCTGCGAAATTGATCCGGCGTTTTGTCGCAATCGACCCAAAAGTCGAACAGAACGCATCCTATCCCTTGTAGCTGATGAATTAAGCCTAAATACTGGAACATTGCTTGGAAACCCGAGATTCGTTAAATAAAATGAGAAATAGCAAAGCCAAGTGGTTAGTTTTCTGAGAACCGTAACGCACCTCTCAAGGGTGCGTTGTAATGTGTCCCTCATATGATTTAATTTCTTTCATCACCCTTTTATAAAATTGTCAAACTATTAACTTGATTGATCTATCACGCCTAATAAGATAATACCCTGGACAATTGAATTATCATGCTAGGTACCTTAAATCAATCTAAATAAGATAATCACGATCGATTTAGTGTTATGTGTTGCATATTGCTAAAATCAATTCTGAATAGTTTAATAGTTTAAACGCATGTCCCTTCAATTATTTATGCTGAGCTAGTAAGGATAACCTGCCTCTGGAGTTATCGATGAGCACTCCTCTCGGGAGTTATAGTCCCCCGAACTCTCAATCTCTGCCCTGCGGGTGTACGTTGAGCGATCCCCACACCAGGGATCACAAGGGAACCTATGGCCATCGTGGTCGAACATAATTGCACTCCCTTTATGTCACGATAACCGGGTTTTGTCAGTTTTTCTCATTGTCGTTAAAAACTGAATGGCGACTCCTATATTACTAGTCGATTGGGTGTAAACTCACAGGAAATCCAATTACACTTGATCTGACAACGTCACGCCCACGAGGGACGAGGTCATGCATTAGCCTCGTGCTTTTTCGACCCCCTCACAGTGGCGACTCCACTGGGGACGTTAATGAAATACCCATGCTCGTAGGTAATCAAAATAGCCGAAGGGTGAAACGATCCTACCCCGCGTTTATTTCCCTATCAAGTTGGGACGACCTGAAAATCAGCATATTAATGTGAACGGACAGAACTGCATAACGAATCTCGGCTCCATTGGCATGTTTCATCTCGGGAGTCGGGACTAAGGATACCCATCGCCAACCGGGGGGTGCATACGCTTCGAATGTTGTCCACTCGGCACTTTTCGCTAGTAGTACACCCGTCCCAAACCCAATCGCTCGCCCACTAAGGTCCCTCTCATTGGTGCATGCCCCCTTGGCTTACATCGTGATTGGCCTCTTGGGACGAAGTTCGTCTGTTGAATGCACTACCTCGACCGGGGCATGTGTTGGATCTACGATAGAAGCGGTACCAAGCCGGCGCAAATATTACCCATAGAAGCCTATCATAAACTACGTGAGATTTTATTTTTGCTTCATGTTGTAAGGTTAGTTATGTGTAGCGAATTACGTGATTGTGTTGTGATTGTGTATGACAAATAACGTTAGAAAACCAACGACCCTAAAAATTGACCAAACATTCATAAACACCAATTGGGCAAAGAGTTATACCTAAACACGTGTCCCGCAATCCCGGGCGATCGCCACAAAAATAAGCGACGCCCAGGACGGCCTATAACGGATCCCACGACGCTGCATAACGCGCAAAGGACGTTATTGGGCAAGCACGCAAAATCAAGTCGTATATACGAAAAAAGGATACGCGAACAGAATATGAGTACCAGTCAGGGACGCATTTTCAGCGCCCCTGGCTGGGCGCCAATTATTTCAACGCCCCTGCTGGGCGCTGAAGTTGCTGCTTGGCCTTTTGCCAGGCACCGCAGCCTCGGTGCCCGCGCACAAAATATGTAGTAAATAAAAAATTCGTAACAAATTTGCTACGGAGACGTATGAAAAAGGCACTCAATTCTAAGAACGAATTATAAAATAAATAACTCCTTGCGTCGTCATTAGGCCTCCTATGAGGACAATGTTCGGCACCAAAACCAAGCATGCCAATTAATATAACTTTGAATGTCACGCGGGCAAGTGTTTCGAAAATCTAAAGAATGACCAAAAGAAAAGCCAAATGTACCAAGAAGAGTGAGAATAGAAAACCAATAGGAATAGTCAAAAGTCTAGACTAAGTAATGCTTAACTTTGGGCCTAAACTTTAGCTTGTCTTATGCATAGGGCTGGTTCTGCCACTTGGCGTCGATCTGAAAATCAAAGGTTAGTACGTCTCGAAAATACATCACCAACACAAGGTTTAGCAACTCCAAGCTCCATCCGTCACTCCCCCTTTCAAGGATCTCCGATTCCCCAACCTCGATTCGCACCCTCAAACATGTCCATGGAAGAGCTGCGGGACCAAATGGCCCAAATGACCCTACTTATGAATCAACTGAAAATGGAAAACGAATCCTTAGCGGCTGCGCAAGCCAAACATGACCTCGATAACGAGAAGAAGATCGAAAAAATGGTTCTGCGGCAAACTATGGGGAACAAGTATTTCTCCCTCGATCCTGAACCTTTTCCCGGCAAACTACCGGAAAAGTTTAGTTCATCCGAATTACCGAAGTTCAAAGCCACGGAAAATCCCCGTGATCATCTCTTGAGCTTTGTGAATGCCATGAACTTGAAAGATGTGGACAAGTCCATGTATTTGCCTGCCTTTCCTTTGTCCTTGGAACCTGTGCCACTCAAATGGTACTACCACCAGGACCCTAAGATCTTCCCCACTTGGGAGGACTTTGTCAAAGTCTTCATCAAGCAATACTCGTCAAACATGGATTTTCAAGTCACCATGCGCGAGCAGGAAGTCCTCTTCCAAAAGAAAAATGAAGGTTTCACGACCTACTTCGCTAGATGGAGGGACCAAGCGGCCCAACTAATCAATAGGCCTCCTGAAACTGAATTGGTCCAAAAATTCATTGACAACCTGGACCCAGCTTATAAACAACATCTTAGATACTTGGGCCTTGATACCTTCAAGAGGGTTTATGATGTAGGAATAAAGATCGAGGATGACCTCACAAAAACAAAACAAAACAAGCCACCCTTCTTCCCCCATACCAAAGAACCCTTAACGGTATGTTTGTCCGAGAAGGAGAAGAACACCCATGATGCGACTTCCCTGAACCCTTTGTTCAGGATGGCCTGCTAAAACCCGGATTTGAGATTTTCCATGACTGTCATACTATGGATGAGGCACCTCACCTCACCAAGACTGAAACAGCTGAAATATTAGACAATCAAGCTCTATGGACATCGTTTAACGAATTGATGCCTATGGAGGACGAGACTGTAATAACCACCCTAGCCTTGCAAGATGAAGGTTTCAATCCAACCCGGTTAATCACTCCTACATCAACACCAGAAGAGACCGAGAACGGATGGGTGAAGATATATATCAGTGGGTCAATGCAAAGGGAATAGAGTTCAAGATGAGTACAGGCGAATGACCAAAGTTCTACGAGACTAAACCCAAGGCTTGAGCCATAGAGAGCACTTTAGCAAAACGCCTAGTAGTTCTTTAGATGATAGAAAAAATAAATCTCTAGAGATGGTCCTAAGACCCCTTAGACTATAGGCTAATTTATTTCAGTGTGTTTTCCTTACTTTCCAAATTAATAAAGGCGTAAAATTTCTCCTAAAAACTTTTATTCTAACATTAAATAAGCACTAATCATACTTGCAAAGGAAGTAGCCCACTCTAGGCCCAATAACAAGGCCCACTCGGTCTTGAATCGTGACATCGAAACCCATCCCCGAAAATCCCGAAATAAACCACACCATCCCCATCATATTTCCAAAACATATAAGGGTCTAACCCGTGCAACCCAAAGAAACCAAAGGAAATCAAATCCAAAACAAATGCAAATGTTGCTTAAAAGGAAAATTAATAAAAAAGTAACCCCACCATACCCTTCATTAACAACACGCACCTCAACCCATCCAAAAGCCTACACAAAGATCTTCACATCTTTCGCACCCTAACTCCATTTTCAAAGCCGTTTTGAGTCACGAATAGATAAAATTAATCCGGACGCAAATGCATCTCACACTAACAGTCCAAAAAGCTTCTGAAGTAGCGTCAAAATTGATTTCTGACGAATAAAAAGCAAAACAAAACAAAGAAAAAGAAATAAAAGCAAGAAACATGTGAAAGAAAAGAAGCAACGCGCCAAAAATCACCCCAGAAATCATTTTCAGCGCCCAGAGCTGGGCGCCGAAATCATTAACGCCCCAGTCTGGGCGTTGAAACTCTCTGCTTGCCGAAGTTTACCCAGAAGTGCTTGTCATTTTATCCGCACATACACGGAAAAATAACAAACACTTGGGGGGGATACAGCACGTGTTCACGTATTCAGATATACATACCACAAAAAAAAATACATGAAAAAACGATGCGCAAAATACATGTACTCAAAAAAAAATCATAAAGCAAATTTTGACTTACGGCAAAGAAGCAGATTAAAATAAACTTCGCCTATTCTACCGTTTCAAATAATATTTTCCATCTCAGAACATACTTATCAAATTCGGCATCCTAGAATTCATTCTAGCTAGAACTACGCGCGACCTGATTCTAAGTTAAAGTTATTTAACAATGATACGTAGGCAATCCTATTTACGGATTCGGTCCAATCAAAAAAATATATAATGTGCATAAGTGTTGGAAATGAGCGAATAAAAAAGAGAAGCAAAGCAAGAACAAGAAAGCAAAGAAACCAAAAAAATAAAATTACGCCTTTATTAATATTTAAAAATAATAAGAAGGAAAACAAAAGTGCTAAGGAATGAAAAACAAACACAACTGAAATAAATAAAGGGCACCTACACCCTAGCAAGAACTACACTACTCGAGTTCTTCCGGGTCATCAAATAGAGTTTTGTAGAGGGCAATGTTCGCAGGGTCCACCACCACAGGCTTCTGCGCTGCCCCTATGTCGATCTCCATAAGAACAGGCTCCTTGACACTAACTTCCAAGGATGCCAAGGCCTCGGACACATCTTCATTCTGAACAGCTATAGCCCGCTCAGCCTCAAGGGCACAAACAATAGTAGGGGAAGAATTATAGACATCAATTGGATCAGCCACTGGTTCTACTGGGGGCTGAACTTTCCTAACCCATACATTATTCCGGCGACGATCTCCGCGAGAGCTTGCATTTCTTTTGCGAACAGCAGGCCCCTTCATGTTAGGTACCTTTTTAGGCCTAGAACTGGAACAGGGAAGAATTTCCTTTCGCTTTCGATCAGGACGAGCTTTCACAATCTTAATGCCATTGTCGCGAGGGTTGGCAGGATTACGGTTTTCATACTTAGCCCTACCTCGAGGCATCAAAAGCTCAGCCGGCTCTTCATTTCGAGCCTTAGCTCTCACACCCTTATCATCGGAACTCATCCACAACTTATAATTATCGGAAAGACCCACAAAGCCATCTGTAGTCACGGTCCAACGCGGGAGGCCACCATAATACATAGCCCACGCTTGAACCCGTGATCGTGAACTGACCGCTACTTTAGGTGGTACCGTATCAGCAAACGGGATAGTCTGCCTTAAGCCGTATTGTCGCATGACTCGAAAAGGAAAGATGTAAACAGGCCGAGATAATCCCAACAAAGAAACATGAACTAACGTCTCGGAACCCCCCGTCATATTAGTCAAACCCCACCACGGTACCACCCACTTAATAGAGCATATGCCATGAGTAAAATTGGAGGCCCATTCGGCCTCGTCCTGGCCTTGGTGCAAATACTTTCGGTTGCCTAAGGCTATAGGGCGATAATGTTTAGGATCGGCAGGAGCTTCTAGAAGCCTAAGTCGTTCCATGAGCCAAGTCTGCGGAAAAAAAAACGGGTACGATCAGAAAAATAATAAGGCTTGGGACGCATTTTCAACGCCCAGGACCAGGCGCCAGAAACTCCGACGCCCAGCCCTGGGCGCTGAAAATCAGCTCCAGGCAGAGGCAAACGAAAAGAAAAAAATAATAATAAAAATTATATGCGCGCAAATAAACGATCAATTACCTGCAGCAATAGGGGGCTCCCCTTAAAAGTTTAAGACTTGGCATCCTTCTTTAACTCATCCGCACCCAACAAGGTCTCGACAACAATCAACGGCATAATGGAATAGCAACTCTCCATGTGACTGATCAGGGGAATCAACCTTATGTCACCAAACTCACCATTGTTATTCGACAGTAAATAGTGGTTCAACAAGCAGAATACAAGTGCCCGGATATTCAATTTCTGCTCAGTCATATTTTTACTAGGCCTAAAGTGATGTTTTGCAAGCTTCGCCAAATTAACCTTATCACCCACAACGATCTCAGCAAGCGTGTCATCATCTAGTCCTAGGAAGGCCCCTACAGTTGTTTTACCCTCTTCAACAGTGCCAGGGGTAGCAGGAGTAGCATTGGTAGGATAACCAAGGATTACGGCAAATTCATCTAGCAAAGGGCATACCTCATTGCCCCGAAAAACAAAAACATGGTGATTAGAATCCCAAAAGTTTAGGGCGGCATACAGAAAGTTATAATAAATGTTAATTTGTTGTAAGCCTAAAAGTGCCTCTAAATGGTATCCTTTCAGCAAAACCTTTTCTGTGGAATTAAGGGCTCTAAGCCAGCGCCTAACGACTCGTTGGAGGGACAAAGGAGGAATCGACATGGCAAGAGTAGAAAAAATAAAGCTAGATAATTGTAGGAGAGAAGAAGTTGGCAGTAGTGAAAAAGAAAGACGTACTTAACCCCCTATATATACACAAAATCATCCTGATCCCATTCGGAAACGCGTTGAGAAATCTGGAAAAATAAAAAAGGGCTGCTAAGGTAGCATTTTCAGCGCCCAAGGCTGGGCGCCGAAATATCTAACGCCTGGCCTGGGGCGACGAAAATGTAGCCCAAGGCCCAAATCTTTCAAAACGCGAACCAGGAAAATACCTAAAACCGTGTTAGTAGACACGGGGCCCTGTTTTAATCAAGATCAAGCCCAAAGCACTTTTAGAGCCCAAATAGTGAAAGCAAATGTCGAAACTTAGACTCGTCTCAAAAAATATGTGTATATTTTTCAAAGCAATATAAAAAAAACGTATAATAATCAAGGTCATTCTTCGAAACAAAAAAAAATCATTATGTCGTTGGTTTCTCAAATTAAAAGCGTTTATTTGTCAAAAAGATCAATCCGGGCCAAAGTAAGCTCGATGTATTAATCATTGAAAAATGAAGCAAACTTTGTCACCCGGAAAATGAAGTCGCACTCCACGATTTCATCAAAGTAGCATACCACTACAAAAGTCTCTCACACTTACGAGCACGATTCCAAACACGACCAAGAACGTTATAAAATACGCACTTTTCTTGGCAAAGAGCGACCACCAAGTATGAATGCTTGGGGGCTTGAAAGAAAGAAGATATACGATGAAAGTTGAAACAACGCTTCCAGGCTGCGTCCCGTGCTTGGACAAATTCAAAAACGGACTCGACCTCAAAGCAAAGGTCTCCGTTAACATTCGCATATGGTCCCACCAGTCATTTCGCAAGGACCCAAGTAATGGCATAACTAGGCCAGTTCTAAACGGTGACATACATCCTATGGGCCGCAAAGACTTGTTCAAAACCATGAAAGGCAGACGACCACGAAACGATGGTCCGTTTAGACACGTTGCCAACCCACATTCAGGTTACAAATAAACCCGAGCATCTCTTGAAAGAACTCGCTCTTACAAGAATCAATAAAAAAAATTCTCAAAAGAAATCCCAAGGATAAATGAAATAGGTTCTGGCCCACCTCGATCAGGCAAGATCGCGTCAGAACCATGCGAGTCCCAAATCAAAAAAACGAATTCAGGTTCGCCCACCTTCAGCGGGCAGGGTCTGTGTCACTAAACCGCGCAGGTCCTCAGTTTTCGAAAACGAAAAAATAAAATAAAATCTTTAAAAACCAAAACAGGCTCGCCATCTTCAGCCGGCGGGGTCTACGTCACAAACCGCGTAGGTCCTTATTTTCAAAACATCTAAACAGATTCGTCCACTCCTATCGGACGGGGCGTCCACCCTCAGCAGGACAGGCTCGCCCACCTTCAGCGGGCGGGGTCTGCGTCACTAACCGCGCAGGTCCTTAGTCGCTGCAGCGATAACTCTTCCTGGTTTCCCTTTTCCAAAAATCAAAGGATGGTTTCCCTTTTCCAAAAATCAAAGGATGGTTTCCCTTTTCCAAAAATCAAAGGATGGTTTCCTTTTCCAACAATGAAAGGACCGTTTCTCTTTTCAAAAGTCAAAAAATTCGTTTTCCGCTTTTCCAAAAAAGAGTGACGTGCTGGATTTTCCTTCATTTTACGTCCTATAAAAACAAGGGGGTTTTCTCGTTTAGCTAACCCTGAAAATGAGAATCTTTAAAAACATTTTTACCTCGTGATTGGGCTTGGCCAGGCCTGTTTACACTTTATAGCTTTGATTTCGAAAACATCTGTAGATACTTCTAATGACAAAGTGAGGGAGTTTCTATACATCTGTAGGTACTTCCAATGACAAAGTGAGTGAGTTTCTATACTTAACAAATTCCAATGACACGTGAGGAATGTGTTAACACTTCAAGTGATGACCCTTAAGTCAAATGATATCACTCGGGGGCTCGTTAGACCCTCGCAAAACAGGTCACATACACCATGGCTTGTATGACGCACTCCGTCTAATACTTTGACCATCGTCTTACTCCAAGACTCAGTCAAAGTGGGGGCTAACTGTAGACACCTACTTTTGTCCCCATTCCCGAAAGGGAAGGTTCGATGATGAGAACATAAATCTCCACTTGGCAACGCATCTCCTATAAAATAACGAATCTCAATCACCCTTTCATTACAACCAAGACTGCTATTTATAGAAACCTGCTAAGAATAGCAACTGCCGTAAGAAGTAGTTGTTAAAAGTGGCAAAGTCATAAAAGATAGAAATCTGTCAGAATTAGGTGTTGCATTCCAACATAAGTCCTAAAAGAGATAGAATTGGCAAAAGGAATTCTATTCCTGCTATAATTCGAAAATAAGAGTCACGTATTAATTAAATTCCTAACGAACCCAGATTTCGTAACGGGCCCAGACGCACTCCGTCATAAGTTAATACGCACTAAGAAACTCGGATAAGTCTCAAACGCTCCGTGTTTAAGAGTCCAAATCTGACAAAAAGGCTCGGCTCAGATCCTATTTTCAACGCCTGGGTCTGGGCGCCGAAATCTTCGGCGCCCAGCCCTGGGCGCTGAAAATACCTGGGAACGTGTCGTCTCCGAATTCTTTTTGGATTCGTATTCTAAAAATCTATCTTTCCACAAACTCTTTCCCTATAAATACAGCCTAAGACCGACGTGAAAAACACACAATTCCATAACCTGAGTATTGACTCTAGCCTTAAGCCTAGCCTCACGCTGCGAAATTGATCCGGCGTTCTGTCGCAATCGACCTAAAAGTCGAACAGAACGCATCCTGTCCCTTGTAGCTGATGAATTAAGCCTAAATACTGGAACATTGCTTGGAAACCCGAGATTCGTTAAATAAAAGGAGAAATAGCAAAGCCAAGTGGTTAGTTTTCTGAGAACCGTAACGCATCTCTCAAGGGTGCGTTGGAATGTGTCCCTCATATGATTTAATTTCTTTCATCACCCTTTTATAAAATTGTCAAACTATTAACTTGATTGATCTATCACGCCTAATAAGATAATACCCTGGACAATTGAATTATCATGCTAGGTACCTTAAATCAATCTAAATAAGATAATCACTGTTATCCCACTTTTTGTACTAACGACATAACTGCTTTGACGTTTGATCATGTCGTGTCTTCCAAGTATCGTCGTGTCACAGGTAAACATCGTGTCAGATGAGCACGTCGAGTATGACAATAGTCGACAAAGGTCCAGGCGACATAAACTAGCGACAGGATACTAGCGACAAAGAAGTAGTAACGATCGACGAAGAAGATAGGTTAAGATCAGAAGCCCAAAGCCCAAGATAGCTGGCGCCGCCATACAAGCAGAATGGGTCCAAAAAGTCGCCAAGGAATACGGAAGACGTTGGAGACCAGAAACAGTCATGGGCAACGATCAGTGGAAAATCCCTAAAGGATAGGGATTCTCCCAACCGATGAAGCCGTTATCTTCCGCGTATAAAAGCTTAGCAGCATGATATTAGAGGACACGTTAACTCAAGCACTTATACTCTCAAGCTATTAAGCATTCATATTACTCTTGTATTTGCTCTTTAATTTCGCTACATTGATCTTTAGAAAAATACACAAACAATCAGATAGGATACTTAGTGGATTGATAGCCTCATAGCTATCCGCGGTTTTTTACCTTATTCCTGGGTTTTCCGCGTCAACACTTCTCTGTGTCGTGTCTCTCTTGTCTCTCTTTATTTGATTCTTGCTTAGTTAGTGTCGACCCGAGCCAAAGGTCGCCTCTAGATGAAATTTGGCATAAACAGTTTGGCGCCGTCTGTGGGGACATTGACTAGGTTTCACACAAAATCACCCTCCACACCATGACTACTGAAGAGATGACGCTAGCAGAGATGAAAGCAGCCTACGAAAAGGCCCATGCAGAGTTGGCCCAAGAAAGGGCCTCCATTGAAAACCTCCAGAAGGAGCTCGAGTCCGTGAAAAGTACCAAGCATCAGTCGCGTTACAAGCCAGGTGCAAAACCAAAGAAGTTGATATTCGAGATGACTGACGACTCCGAGGACCTATCCGACGGCGAAGAGCCACATGGAGAAGAGGATGAAACAACACCGGACCCCGTCACCAAGCGTATGAATAAAATGGAAACTCACATGAAGAAGCAATGCTCGTTGATGCTGAAGCTGATGACCAAGCTGCCAGGGGCACCCACGCCCGTGGAAACCGAACCGACCGATGGGTACGCAGCATCGCCGTTCTGTGAAGCAATCGCCAGGGTGACGGTCCCACACCAGCTCCGACTCCCTACCTGGACCTCCCTGTACGACGGAACGTCTGATCCATACAGACACGTCAACGTCTACAAGCAGCAAATTTGGCAGATCGGCATCCCCTACGACCTGGTCGAGCCCGTCATGTGCAAATCATTCGGAGGAACCCTCGACGGAGCGGCTCTGGAGTGGCTCATGAACATAACACCAGGATCCATCTACTGCCTTTCCGACCTCATCAACGCCTTCTACCAGCAATTCCCAAGTAGTCGCCAGTTGGAGAAACAGACAAGTGACCTCTATCGGTTGGTCCAAGGACCTACCGAGTCGGTACGCGATTATTTTAACCGTTTTAATTGTGAGAAAATTAGTATAAAAAACTGTGATGTCAGGACAGCCATCGAAGCATTCAAGAGAGGTCTCATCCCCAACTCGGAGCTGTACAGGGAAATAACCAAATATCCCTGTGCAACCTTCGAGGAGGTCAGATCGAGAGCCACTGCCCAGATGCGGATTGAAGACGACGAGTTTACACGAATGGCTTCTCAGCGACCAACAGGGGGCAGTAGCGACAGGAGGTCGTACACCCCAAGGAACAACAACTGGAGGCACCAGCCGTACAACCGCCAGATCCAGGTACAAAATGTCAATCAATATGATGATACTAACAATGTATACAGGAATGAACGGGTCGTTTATCCCCCCATCTCCGAGTATGGATTCAACGTCGACATCGGAGGCGTGGTGAACGCCCTTCAAAGTGTAGGTGGTACCGTCAGATGGCCTAAGAAGAGCGACAGACCAGATTCCATGAAGGACATGAGCAAGTGGTGCGACTTCCACCGCGACAACGGCCACACAACCGAGGAGTGCATCCCCCTCAAAAAGGAGGTAGCATATCTGTTAAAAAGGGGACACCTGAAGGAACTGCTGAGCGACAAAGGGAAGGAGACGTACAACAAAGACAGCAACACCCAGCCCAGCCCAGCACCAGGCGGCGACCGACCGGCCCCTCTCATGTTCGAAAAAGTGGTAAATGTTATCTCTGGTGGTTCAGATATCTGTGGGCTAACTTCTTCTGCAGCTAAGAAAATCAACAGGGGCGAATCTGAAGCTGTCATAGAGGGGCAGACCGAAGACGAAATGGCACTCGAAAAATCATTAGCAGCAATGACAATCACCTTCGACGACTCATATTCAACCAACGCACAATAGGAACATCACGACGGGCTAGTCATATCGCTCCCAATAGGCAACGCTCTAATCAAAAGGATACTGATCGACAACGGCAGTTCAGCAAACGTACTGTTCTTAGAGGCTCTACAGGAAATGGGACTTGAAGAAAAGAATATAATCAGAAGGTCGACGGTCTTAGTAGGTTTCAGTGGAGAGTCACTACCGACAGTAGGGGAGATATCGCTGCCCACGTACGCAGAAGGTGTTAATGTGATGACCAAGTTCAACGTCGTCGACTTCCCATCAGCGTACAACGTCATCCTAGGACGACCTTGGATCCACAAAATGAAAGCAGTGCCATCAACATACCACCAGTCAATCAAGTTTCCAACCAAATGGGGGGTCATGGAAATCAAAGGACAACAAAGAGAAGCGAAGAAATGCTACGAAACAGCGATGAAACCATCAAAGTCATCTATCTAGCAATTACAATCAGGGTCGACGGTAGACGAGCCCGACGACCAACAGATCGACGAGGTAATATTAGACCAGACAAAGCCAGACCGAATCGTAAGAGTCGGAGCGTCGCTACCTGACAACATCAAAAGTCAGATAGTGTCATTCCTAAGAGCAAATTTGGACTGCTTCGCCTGGTCGCACGAAGATATGACAGGAATCAGCCCGGACGTCATCACCCACAAACTCAATGTCGACCCCAGCTTTAAGCCAGTGAAACAGAAACGACGAAAGTTTGCACCTGAAAGGAATAAAATCATAGACGAAGAAGTTCAAAAACTGATAGATTCCGGGAAAGTCAGGGAAGTCAAGTATCCAGATTGGTTAGCGAATGTCGTCGTCGTCAGCAAGAAAAACGGAAAATGGAGAGTTTGCATCGACTTCACAAACATCAAAAAAGCATGCCCCAAAGATCCGTTCCCCCTGCCGCACATCGACGCCTTGGTCGACGCCACAGCCGGACACGAGCTACTCACATTCATGGATGCCTATTCAGGATATAACCAGATCCTTATGCACCCAGGCGACCAGGAGAAAACATCTTTTGTAACAGATAGAGGAATTTATTGTTATAAAGTCATGCCTTTTGGTCTTAAAAATGCAGGTGCGACGTACCAACGGTTGGTCAACAAGATGTTCAAAGACCAACTTGGAGACACAATGGAGGTCTACATCGACGACATGCTAGTAAAATCAAGGAAGGCGGACGACCACGTAGAACACCTACGACAATCCTTCGACATATTGAGGAAATACGGTATGAAGCTTAACCCAACTAAATGTTCTTTCGGAGTGTCCGCAGGAAAATTCTTAGGTTACATCGTCACCCAACGAGGAATCGAGGCCAGCCCCGACCACGTGCGCGCAATCATCAACATTCAATCCCCCAGGAACATAAAAGAGGTACAACGCTTGACAGGGAGAGTGGCGGCACTAAACCGTTTCATTTCGCGGTCGCCGGATAAGTGTCTTTTATTCTACGACGTCTTGCGCAAAAACAAGGGTTTTAACTGGTCCAACGACCACGAAACAGCTTTGCAAAACCTCAAAAAATATATGATGTCACCACCCCTCCTGTCCAGCCCAAAGAAGGCGAAGTCCTACAACTCTATCTAGCCGTCAGCTCGACAGCAGTCAGTGCGGTCCTAGCTCACGAAGACGAAACGCAACAGCTGCCTATTTACTACATCAGTAAGTCACTGCTAGAAGCAGAAACCAGGTACTCCTCCCTCGAAAAACTCGTTTTAGCACTCGTTACTGCGGCCAAAAAGCTAAGGCATTATTTTGAAACCCACCAAATAGCGGTGATGACTAATTATCCAATCCAGTCTGTAATGCGTAGACCAGAACTAACAGGTCGAATGGAGAAATTGACAATGGCGCTAGGAAGCTTCGACATCAAATACCAACCGAGGACGGCCGTAAAGTCGCAGGCCCTAGCAGATTTTGTGGCAGACTTTAGCCCCGACTTGGAGAAGACAGCAGACGACGAAGTCAAACTCATCAACAACGTAGAAGAAGTATGGACACTCTTCGTCGACGGCTCAGCTAACTTTCGTGGTGCAGGTCTAGGCGTCGTACTAAAATCGCCACAAGGGGACATGATAGCACAGGCCATATGCTGCGACTTCAAGGCGACAAACAACGAAGCAGAATATGAAGCGGTAATTGCTGGACTGACGTTAGCTGAAGAATTAGAGGCAAGCGGACTCAACATCTTCAGCGACTCACAACTAATCTTCAACCAAATTAACGGCGACTACGAGGCCAAAGACCTAAAAATGACCTTATACCTCGAGAAAGCAAAAAAGCTTACCTCCAGATTTAAACCCTTCTCCATTAAACAAGTGCCACGAGACTTAAACACACAAGGCGACGCCCTTGCCAACCTAGGATCCGCACTCAGAAAATCACATTTCTCGACCATACCTCTGGTACACCTACTGTCGCCCGCTATTGAAAAAGACATACCACAAGACGCCAGCCTCGTCCTATCTACCACAAACGCGGATAGTTGGACCAAACCCATTCTCGACTACCTAGCACACGAAACCTTACCCGACGACAAGCTCAAAGCCAGGAAGATACTTTTCAAAGCATCACGATATGTTATTTTGCAGGGCATACTATTTAAAAGGTCAGCGAACGGTATGTTGATGCGATGCGCAGAAAAAACAGAATGGGAAGGATTACTAAAGCAATACCACGAAGGAGAATGTGGCGGACACGAAGGAGGACGAAGCTTATCAACCAAGATCAAGAGAAACGGATACTATTGGCCAACAATGCTCAAAGACGCGATGAGGTACGTAGCTAAGTGCGATAAGTGTCAACGACACGCAGGTATGACGCACAAACCATCTGAATTCTTACACCCCACCTTAACTCCGTGGCCTTTCATGAAATGGGGAATGAATATCGTCGGTAAACTACCCGTCGCCCCAGGACAAAAGGTCTTCATGTTAGCTCTAACAGATTATTTTTCTAAGTGGATAGAAGCAGGTGCGTTCCAACAAGTAAGAGACAAAGAGGTATGCTCGTTCATATGGACTAACATTATATGCAGATTCGGAGTACCATCAAAAATCATATGCGACAACGGATCCCAATTCATCAGCGACAAGACTAGGGCTTTCTGCAAGACAGGGAACATCGAGCTAAAGACGTCGACGCCAAGATACCCCCAAGCAAATGGACAGGCGGAATCCAGCAACAAAACAATCATCGCATCGCCAAAAAAGCGGCTGGACGACAAGAATGGACGATGGGCAGAAGAGCTGTCATCCATCCTGTGGGCCAATAGGACGACGCCTAGGACGGCGACGGGACAGACTCCCTTCTCACTCGTTTATGGGTGCGAAGCAATACTACCCCCTGAAGTGACACTGCCCAGTGCACGATATGGACTCATGACACCTGAGCAGAACGACGTGGAACTTGGTGAAAATCTCGACAACACCGAAGACTTCAGAGAAGCAGCGTTGATAAGGATGGCGTCGCAGCAACAGATCGTGGCAAAATGCTTCAACAAGAACGTCAAAATCAAAGTGTTCAAGGAGGGCGACTGGGTGCTGCGCAAGGTATTCCAAAATACAAAAGAACTAAACGCGGGTAAACTCGCACCAGCTTGGGAAGGACCGTACTTGGTCGATAAAATCGTCGGAAAGGGGGCATACACACTCGTCACCAAAGACGGCAAGTCGGTCCCCCAAAGCTGGAATGCTACACATCTTAAACTCTATCACTTTTAAATATTCGTCGTAGCCAATTTTATCAGTTGTCGTGCCATCGTTTCTACCTTTTTCGTTACTTTTTATCGCTTTATTTTTTCGGAACCTTTACTGACTTAGGCATCGGGGGGCCGTTGGCATCCCCAACGGCCAATCCTCCTAGCAACCCATGTTTTCTTTTGCAGAAGGTGACACATAACGAATATCAACTAGAATCGACGACGTACGACGGAAAGCAAATCCCAAGTAACAAACGATGAACAAACAACACAGGTACTGTTTTACATACATATAGTTCTACCATCTTCAATATCTGCTTTTCGTAAAACACACGCTACACGATACGCGACAAAAACTGCGAAATACAAATGCAAAAGTCACAAGGAACGCACAAGTGAAAAAGGAACACTTATATAACAGGCAGCAAACTGCGCGACCCCTGAGGCCACGACCTTTAAAAGTACAAAACACAAACACGCATAATATCCAAACACCTCGTCGCCGCCATCGACGACGAGTAAAAACATTCGAGCTACGAAAACAGAAAGCAAACTATCCAAACTACCAAATATTACACAAAAGGGCCAAAAACCAACCAGCCATTACACTTGCTCTTCTTGGGCAGGAGTTGAGGTCTCTTGCTCCTGGACTGGGGGCACGACGACGTCAGCCACAGCCGTCGCCTCTGCCAAAATCAACTCTTGAGGAACGACGACAGGAACATCTTCCTCACGTCGATCCATGAGAACCTCCTCTCCTTGATCTGCAGAAGGGACGCCCTCATCCAGAGGAGTAACGTCAACGGCGGCTACGCTTGTACCAACAGTGTCAGCCTCCAACGCCAGCTCTTCTACGTCCACCACCGGCACCGATAGTTCGTCGAGGGTACCACCATTGGCCAAATAATCATCCACCTCCTTCTGGCATGGCCAAACACTGGTTTCCCCCTTCAAACATGAGAACATCATCTGCGCCCTCATCCTCCACACGGCCAACGCCTCGCAATCCTTGTACTCCTCTTGCAAAGCGTCGTACAAGATCTTTAGCCCTTCCATCTCCTCCACAGTCGAGGCCAGTTCCCCCTTCACTCTCTCTAACTCCTTCGACGCATCAGCAATCTGCGCATCCTTGCCCTTCAGCTGCTCATCTTTCGACTTAACCACCATAGCAAGGTCGGTCGACTTCTTCTCGGAAGCCCTCCACTTAGCTTCCCAAGAAGCCGCCGCCTTCTTCGCCACCGCCGCCTTCTTCGCCACCGCCGCCTGATTCGCGGAATTGGTAAGCTCATTGCACAGCAAAGAACATTGCCTATGCACGGCCAAGGCAGCCTGAGATGCATGCGAAGAGAAGTATGTCACTAGACATCAAATAACGTCCACATACCGCAAACTAAATAAAGTTACACAAAAAACAAACAAACATACCCGCAGACTAAGTTCAGCAGCATCTGACGCGACAGAAAGAGGCACGACCTCATGATAGCGCTGATACGTCGAAGGCAGAATCAATCGATCCGCGTACGGCCAAACGACGGCACCTTCGCCATCGCCCAAGAAGTTCGGGGGCAGAGTGACAACCGTATCCTCGACAAAGCTCTTGTCAGCAGGACACTTCTTGGCCGACGCAGCAGGAGGCCTAGCAGCAGCAACAGCAGTCGACGACACCTTAAAAGGCTTCGGAGGCGACGAAGAAGCAAGAGGATGAAAACCTTCACCCCCTATGACAACAGACGTCTCAAACGACGCACCTATCGAAGAGTAACGAGGCACAAGGGGCATCGCCTGACTACCAGACGCAGCCGACGAACCTTGCCCACCAACAGCACTGTTCGACCTCAACCGTTTCCTCGCCCGTTCCATCATTTCGCTTTGCGACATCCTCGACACCGGCTTGGACGAAAGCGTGTGTTCTTCGACAAGCAAAAGTCGATACCATTAGAAACCTACCCAAACACAAAAAATCCCAAACATAGATACCAAAGACAAAAACAAAATACCTGAAGTATCAGCCATGTCACCCTCTTCCTCCTCCGCAGACGACGAATTCGCAACTACCTCCTCAAACAAATCCAACCTCCTTCGAGGACGAACTAGGCCAACTGTTTCCTCTTCAACCTCTTCCTCGGCGACGTCTCCAGCCTGACTACCTTCCAAGCGACCCCCGTCGCGACTAAACGACCTTTCCTCGACGTGTTCACAACTGCAAAACAAAGCCAAGTAAGACGACGTTCAGTAAAATATCAAAAAACAAGCGTAATAAAACATATATTACCTTCCGTCGTCCACCCTTCGACTAAGAAACTCCCTATCTCTCCCAGAGACGCCTTGTTAACATAAACAAAGTGACTCTGCCAACCTCTATCGTTCACAGCCAACCCGACACCCAAGTTCTTTTTCCCTTTCTTTGTCACCAATATATAGCGACTACAGTCCTTCAACGACCAATCATAGACGTACATCAGATCGGCCAAGTCAAACGGCACTCGCCAACCCAACGTAACCCTATGTATCACAGTAAAAATACGCCAGATCTGAGGCATCAGTTGACCTGGACTCAAGTGCAACACTTCGACAAAGGACCTAGCTAAGGGCGTAAAAGGAAACGAAAACCCCAGTGTAAAAGGGTACTCATACATAACCACATAACCTTCTGGGAAATTCAAGGCCAGATCGGCGAGATTGATAAAAGCCATCGGATCCTCGACAGTAGAGTAGATCGGGTTGAGCGACTTAACCTGACTAACTTCAGCATCCCCCTTACCCTTAACCACAACCGACTTGGATTTAACCATCGCTCTAGTAATTTCAACAAGAAAATCAAAAGAAATGAACGAATTTTACCTGGGTTCGGCTAGCTTGAAGCAAAGGAACCGATTCCTCTCCCTTTTTTTCTCTCTCTTGCGATTTAGATCTGAAACGTTTTTTGAAAGCTCTTACGAAAATTTATTGCATGTCTCTAACTTCTATTTATTGCCTTTAGATTTCCGCAGCAGTTTCCCACGATCGAGGTGGTTACCGTCGGTTTACTTTTTGAAATTAAATTGCCTCTTTTGCTCTATGCGACTCCGCAAAACCGCAATTGGGGGCAAACTGTTATCCCACTTTTTGTACTAACGACATAACTGCTTTGACGTTTGATCATGTCGTGTCTTCCAGGTATCGTCGTGTCACAGGTAAACATCGCGTCAGATGAGCACGTCGAGTATGACAATAGTCGACAAAGGTCCAGGCGACATAAGACTAGCGACAGGATACTAGCGACAAAGAAGTAGTAACGATCGACGAAGAAGATAGGTGAAGATAGGTTAAGATCAGAAGCCCAAAGCCCAAGATAGCTGGCGCCGCCATACAAGCAGAATGGGTCCAAGAAGTCGCCAAGGAATACGGAAGACGGTGGAGACCAGAAACGGTCATGGGGAACGATCAGTGGAAAATCCCTAAAGGATAGGGATTCTCCCAACCGATGAAGCCGTTATCTTCCGCGTATAAAAGCTTAGCAGCAGGATATTAGAGGACACGTTAACTCAAGCACTTATACTCTCAAGCTATTAAGCATTCATATTACTCTTGTATTTGCTCTTTAATTTCGCTACATTGATCTTTAGAAAAATACACAAACAATCAGATAGGATACTTAGTGGATTGATAGCCTCATAGCTATCCGCGGTTTTTTACCTTATTCCTGGGTTTTCCGCGTCAACACTTCTCTATGTCGTGTCTCTCTTGTCTCTCTTTATTTGATTCTTGCTTAGTTAGTGTCGACCCGAGCCAAAGGTCGCCTCTAGACGAAATTTGGCATAAACAATCACGATCAATTTAGTGTTATGTGTTGCATATTGCTAAAATCAATTCAGAATAGTTTAATAGTTTAAACGCATGTCCCTTCAATTATTTATGCTGAGCTAGTAAGGATAACCTGCCTCTGGAGTTATCGATGAACACTCCTCTCGGTAGTTACAGTCCCCCGAACTCTCAATCTCTGCCCTGCGGGTGTACGTTGAGCGATCCCCACACCAGGGATCACAAGGGAACCTATGGCCGTCGTGGTCGAACATAATTGCACTCCCTTTATGTCACGATAACCGGGTTTTGTCAGTTTTTCTCATTGTCGTTAAAAACTGAATGGCGAGTCTTATATTACTAGTCGATTGGGTATAAACTCACAGGAAATCCAATTACACTTGATCTGACAACGTCACGCCCACGAGGGACGAGGTCATGCATTAGCCTCGTGCTTTTTCGACCCCCTCACAGTCGCCCCTTCGTAGATAGTCCACAGCACGTTCGGATCCGCCTTAGATTCAATTAACTAGAATATTTATCTAAGGTATTATGTTTTATTCGAAAGCTTAGTTATTAGTTTTAGGCAAATTATTAAATTCGTTTAAACTTAAACTATATGAATACTTGTTGATTGTGATGTATAAATTGTGATTATGAATCACCTATTTATAGGGAGGAAATATCGGACTTAGATTTCCACTAGGATTCAAATAACCAATTCTATCAGAATTCTAGTTGAATTAATCCATTAGAATTTAATGTTTAATAAAACACAAAACATTTAATTCTTGTGGAATTAGGAAAATGATTAATCAAGCAATCCTAAACGACAAAGGATTCATAGCAATGCACACACACACACACGCAGCCCACGAGGGGCGGTGTGCGCGGCTCGGCCCAAGGCAGGTTGGCAGCACGTGGCCCATCCTTGGGCGTTGCTGCTGGGCCTCGCCTGGCTCGCTTGTTGTTGGGCCTCGCCTGGCTCGCTTGCTGCGGGCTTGGTTGTGCCTTGCTCGCTGCTCGCCGGCCTCGCCGGCCTTGCTGCGCGCGGGCCTCGCTTCGTGTTGGGCCTTGCGTCTAGCAAGCTCGTCCGACGATCGTTTCGTACATCGCGCTTCTGATTCGTTTTCCGATTCCGGAAATCATTTCCGATTCGAACAGTATTTCATATTTCCGATTCCATAATTTATTTCCGTTTCGAACAAATATTTAATATTTCCGATTCCGGAATTTATTTCTGATTCCGACAATTTTTCCGATTCCGGTAATATTTTCGTTTCCGGCAATATTTCCGATTCCGACAATATTTCTATTTCCAATAATATTTTCCGATACGTACCATGTTTCCGTTTCTGGCAACATCTACGACTTGGATAATATTTATATTTCCGTTACGATCCATATTCCCGTTTCCGGCAATATCATCGTTTCCGGAGTATTCATATTTTTCCTTTTGATGATTTCAGCTCCCAATGGATCCGAGATCCGTCGATTCCGAATATTCATAATTAGAGTATTTAATTCACTTAAATACTTGATCCGTTCACGTACTATTTGTGTGACCCTACGGGTTCAGTCAAGAGTAAGCTGTGGATTAATATTATTAATTCCACTCAAACTGAAGCGGCCTCAAGCTAGGCATTCAGCTCACTTGATCTCACTAAATTATTAACTTCCATAATTAATTAATACTGAACCGCATTTATTGGACTTAGCATTGAATTCATACTTGGACCAAGGGCATTATTTCCTTCACCTTGAGTTTGCGAAATGGAAGATTGAAGATTCTCAGGAACAAGTATGAACTCCATGGTGGTCGAGAATCTCCTGTTGGTGGTTAATTGAAGCCGAAAATCGCCTTCACCAAAGACTCTCAAAGATTATATTAAAATGAGAGGGAGTAAAATAAAAAATGGCAAGATATATATAGAGGGGTAAGAGTAAAAGACCCAGGCCATGCGTCACCACGCCAGATAAGGAATAAACAAGGATAAAAACTAAGTAAGGAAATTTCACCCTTCTTGAGGGGCAAATGATGTGGTTAAAAAGTCTTGTCCACCTTGGACTACTCGTAACGAGATATGTGGCACCTTCCCTACCAATATCATACACTTTGGATATATTATAAAACTTCTAATTGGATTACAAGGTAAGAATGACCCAAGACAACAAGAGGCTCAAATACTAAACGGCCCACTCAACTCCTCTATCTCCAAATCTGTCAAAGACGCGTGTCCTCATCTTCAAGTCTAACCAATCAGATAACTAGGATATTAGAACAAATTCCTAAAATCCTAGTCTTATAAATAGCCTAGATCCCAAGGTTGTACGAAGATGGTACCAGCGCATAATTGATACCTCGTAGTAAAGGGTGACACGTCAGCAACAATGAAATCTCCTACACCACTTACCATTCTTACCCCATGATATTTATAATTTTCCACTCACTTTCTCTTATTTTATTCATTTTTTTTCTTACACCAACCCACATTTTCATATATTTCTCTTACTTTATCCATATTTTATCATATTCAACCAGTTTTCTACTTTTGCCTTAATATTTGTGCAAATAGTAACCGTAAATATATTTATGAAACGGAGGTAGTATTACATAATGTTCAAAGCACTTGTATTTCACAAGAGGTTGAAGTTTCAAACCTTTGTTACACATGTTATTTTAACCTAAATCCGCCGCTTTTGTGGTAACCATTGTAAATATGTACTTCATCCGTCCCTAAAATGTTGCCCTAAGTGTTTGTTCACTTTATTAAAAATGAGTTATACTAAAAGAACAAGTGGTTGGATAATTTTGTCTTTTAGTTAAATTAAAAAATAGTGTGTGAGAGAGAAATGTGAGGACCACACTCCAAATAAGGTATGAGATAAATAAATATGAATGTCCATTTATAGTACAGAGTAATATGAAGCAATTTCTTTAGCATCGGGGAGAGTACAAATTAACGGTACATACATCAATTAGATAAGAGGCCCGTCATTTGATTTGTTAGGGTGAGTTTATCACCAGACTCACTTCCAATCTTCAGACTCTGCCACATCATCTTTCCACTAACTTTTTTATTATCCAGACTCACACAAAACTCACCATATTTTTACACATTATCCCCAGACTCACCTAACTCTTAAAATAATATTTTATGTATATATTTTTTTTTTCTGAGTACATTTTTTAAATAATATTGAAACTATATTTTCTTATAAACAAACAAAGTAGACATGATCAACATGCGGGCCGCGCCGGGTTCGGGTTGGGCCAAGGGCATAGAATTCTTTCCATTATGTCGGTCGGCCGGGTCGGGCCAAGCTTCGGGCCAATTTTATATGCCAAAAACCCGCTATTTCGGGCAAAAAATAGCGGGCTTTTCGGACAAATTTCTGCCCAGGCCAAATTTATAACTAAAACTGTTGTTTTGCGTTGTCCAGAGCCCGCAATTATTTTTAAAAATTGAGCCAAAATCTTCTGCCCAAAACCCGGTAATTGTCGGATCGGGTCGGGCCGGACCCATGTTGATCAACTCTAAAACAAAGTAATTTATAATTCAAGAAAAAAAATGAAAAAAAAGAAGAAAATGTTAATTTCGAAATTGACATATATTCCGTACAAATTAGAAACAATAATACAACATATTAAATTCAAAAGATCTAGAACATAAATTTAAAGGCAAATGAAACAAAATAATACATAAACCATCAATAATATAATTGGGTGAAATAAGATAAATTAAGTTTGATGATGTGGCATGATTTGATTGGAGGAAGAAAAAAGTGGAGTCTTAAGTGTGTCTTGAGTGAGTCTTGGATTTTCAAACTCAATTCAAGACTTGGTGTAGTCTTTTACCACATCATCTCAAGATTTAGGCTTGAGACTCACCTCAAAACTCCCTTCAAGACTAGGGATAAACTCACCCTTAGGTCATTGTCCTCTTAGATCATATCTTTTCCAATAAGACAAGGAACGTAGGGGAGGACCTATATGGTCTTGGAGGGGTTTAAAGGGACCTTCATTATTTAAAAATAAAAATTGTTAAACTAATATTGAGGTAATTAATTGCACTTGAATATTTAATATATTAATAATAACTTATAATAAAGACAATGAAAATTATTTGTAGCTTAGTGGTTGCTTAATTACTATATTGCATAAGATACTTGGGTTCGAATCATCCTAAGAGAATGTTGAATTATGTTTTTTGATAAAAAAATTGCCTTTTACTTGTCCTTTATATATGGATCCTCGATCTAATTTCTTCATGTTTTCTCCATTTGTTGGTCGTTTTCCCTCCATCATTTTTTTGTTGTTGTTGTTTTTTCTATAATGATTCATGAATTCGCTTATACTTCCTCCGTCTTTTTAATACTCGCAACGTTTGGACTTTTGCCCCTATTCATATAATCTACTTTAACTATTCTTAGTGCTTTTTATATAAGATAAAACATAGTCATGTGAGATTTTGTTAGATTCGTCTCAATGTGTATTTTCAAAATATCAACTTTTTATAATTTTTGCATAAAGAGAATTTAAGACATAAATTATCAAAGTTGTGCATTGGCATGCGTGAAACTAACAAACGTTGCGAGTATTAAAAGACGGAGGAAGTACGAAAGATTAGTAGCCTTATTTTTTTCTTCAAAATAATTTTGTAATTTCCATAAGATATTTAAGTAATGTATTTATACTCCATTTTTATAGACTTCTAGTTACATGTTTCTTTGAACTTTTAAGAGGCCTAATTATATAATAGCATAATGTCCCATACATAGAAAATGATGCTCTTATTTTTCTTATTAGTGTCGTTGTGTGCAATCTATTCAGTATTCTAATAAAAAGTTTCCTTCAAAGTATGAAAACTTGTTGTATATACTCATATTTTTTTTCTTCATTTTATTTGAAATCACGCTAAGTTAACCCTATAATTTGGATTTGATATTTAGTTTTATTGTTATGACACCCAAAAATTTATTGTACTCCCTCCGTCTTTTTTTTCTTTACGTTTGGTATTTTGCACGCGTTTTAACTACTAACTAGTGTATGGCCCGGGCGTTGCCCCGGGTTTTGACTTTTATTCGGATTTATTTGTTGTAAATATGTTCCCACATAAATGGTGTCGTCATAGAATTATGGGAGTGACACAAGATTAGTGGCCGATTAGCAACCTTACCAAGCTGAAACCCCACATCCGAAAATCAAAACAAATTCGGATCCTTTTCTTCATCGTTAGTTGATTCATTACTCTGGATATTATCAGTACATCGTCCACCCAATGGAACTTTTATACCCATTGGTGGTCCCTATAACATTTTCTCCTCACATATAAGGAGAAAATACGAGAGAGTTCACGGTGCACCCGTGTGCATGTATATTGTTCTATAATTACTCAACTACCGTAAATGTTTCTTCTCTTACCCCAGGATTTTTATTTATTTTTGAGGCTTAATCTAGGAAAATAATAATTGTACATTTATAAATGAAGTAATCATTCCCTTTTTTTGTATTCAATTTGTTATTTATTGTAAAAAGAACATATATGTTTATATAGAAAAAATATAATATAAGTTGTAGTTGGTTAAGATGGTAGGAAGTGCAACATTTAACAAAGAGGTCTGGCGTTCGATCCTTGCTACATGTTTTTTGGTTGTCAATGACATGTCATGATGATGATTCACTAGTGGAAAAAGGGTCATTTGCATCGCACATTTAAGTGCATTTGCGTCGCACATTGTGCGTGGTAAAAGCTCTCGACGCAAATGACTAAAAGTCATTTGCGTCGCACATTTGTGCGACGCAAATGACCCTTATTTGCATCGCACATTAAGCAAATGTGCGTGGCAAATTACTTTTCAGGCACCATGTTGAAAAGTCATTTGCCACGCACATTAGCTTAATGTGCGACGCAAATGACTTTTCAGGCGCCAAAAAAAAAGTCATTTGCCACGCACAATAGCTTAATGTGCGACGCAAATGACAATTTGAGCGCCAAAATATTAAGTCATTTGCCTCGCACAATAGCTTAATGTGCGACGTAAATGACATTTTTGGTGCCAAAAAATTAAGTCATTTGCCTCGCACATTAAGCTAACGTGCGTGGCAAATGACTTTTATTTAAAAAAAAAAATTGTTTTTTAATATTTTAGTTGGAAATTCCGACATGATCGTCTTTGAAATTAGACGCTTCCCAATACCGGGAATACATTTATAAATAATACCTGTCACAAAGTTTACAACGTAATTAACGTTCCCAATAAAAGGCAATTAAATTCGTCATAGATCAACCAACATGTTACAACAAACATAAAATTATTACAACAAAAGTAGCTAGCTAGAGATCGAGTTCATATTACAAATTAAGCTAAAAATTCGACATTGTTCATGAAGTAATCTGCCCAAAAATCTTTCACCTCATTAATCTCCTCCGGTGAATAAGGCAATGTTCTTGAAAAATCCTAAAAAAGTGTAAATAATTCAATTTATCAACGATCGATCAATATAATAGTTTTGTGTACTTCAATTTATTATATAAAGTACGTAGTTTATGAGAACATACCTTAGTAAGATCTTGACTATTACCATGATTCATTATTATGTCGTACATAAAACGCATGACTTAATAGCCACAATCTAGTGATCCCGGTTGTTGAGCACACTACATACATTAAAATAAATAACACAAGTAAAATTTCTATCACATTGTATGTTATAATTTTGAAAAACTTGATTCTTAGGTAAATAATAAACTAATTATACCTGTGCTGGAATCCATGTTAATTTAGTTCCCTTAGATTGTCCACTTAGTCTCTTGTAACTCCGAAAAGCACTACACATTCGATAAAATATGCAATTATATATACTTTCTTTACACATGTAAATGCAAAGAATATTTTACATGTAAGTGCAATTATATATCACTACTTTACTTGTTTCCTTGGGTCATATTTAGGCAAAAATGAAGTTTTCGAACCCAACTTTGAACTAAAGAACCTAAGGAATGTTTTCAAACTTATTACACGTATAATATGCATATTTACAACTTTCTAAGGCTCTTTACAATCTATTATATCACATTTAAGGCTAATTGGGTCGTTCTAGGACATATTTGGGCAAAAATGACATTTTCGAACCCAACTTTGAACTAAAGAACCTAAGGAATGTTTTCAAACTTATTACACGTTTAATATGCATATTTACAACTTTCTAAGGCTCTTTACAATCTATTATTTCACATTTAAGGCTAATTGGGCCGTTCTAGGTCATATTTGGGCAAAAATGGCGTTTTCGAACCCAACTTTGAACTAAAGAACCGAAGGAATGTTTTCAAACTTATTACACATTTAATATGCATATTTACAACTTTCTAAGCCTCTTTACAATCTATTATTTCACATTTAAGGCTAATTGGGTCGTTCTAAGGCTCTTTACAATCTATTATTTCACATTTAAAGCATGACAGGAAAATAGTTTCATCCATGCTATCGTAATCAAGATTTGTAAATCTAGGCTTACACCTTGGTTTGAAGATGTTCATTCTACCTATGACTACTCGCTCAAGTTGTTTTAGGAAAAGGTTATATGACTCTTTGTTAATATCAAAATTGAAAGTCATGAGCAGCCGCTGTGAGCTAGCCACCAGATATTGCATCAATATTCTGCGAATGTACTTTCATAAATACAGGATTTGAAACCATCTGTAAGGTAGCTTTGAATTTATTAGTCAGGCCGTGATCTATTAGGTGCTCAAACTAACGCAAATGAGCCTCGGTATCATAATGCACGAACAGAACAGAATGAACAGCATAGGATGCACAGAACAACAACAGAACAACACATGACAGAACATGAACGAAACAGAACAGAACAGAATAACAACTAAAATGAACAGATCACACTTGCTGCTGTCAGAACTGCTGCTCCCAAAACTGCTGCTTCCAGAATCGCTGCATAGAAATAGCAAGACCATAAATTTATTAGAAACACAACGAGAAACAACCATTCTTAAGAAATCCATGGGGGTTGGAAAGCTAGAAGGTGAGGAAACATGAACAAAGAAACAAGAATAAAACTCACTGTGCACATTATAGGCAGAAGAAACAATAAAATTGATCATAACCATGTTGAATTGAGCCATCAAATTCTACACCTAACTCAAGAAGAAAAGTTCAGAATAATGCTCTACTTTTACCAAAAGAAATTGAGTATGATTCTACAATTTTATATATGTTTGCCAGACCAAGAAAAGGTAACAACTTTCAGGAAACATCTGCTCTAAAACAGTAAACGAGACTAGTTGTATGTGACTTCCATATAAGATTAGCTTAGTGGAACTGAACTTACACATATATTATTAACTAGACACCCTATAATAGAAGATTTCATACAATTGGTAGCACCCAAAATTCATTTAGAGTGTACTAAAAACCATAGTGACAGTATTTAAAGCAGCAGCAGAAACCATGACATCTTCATGGCCACGGACCAGGCGCTTAGTGAGGCGAGAAGAAAAAATTGGCTTCATTCTGTATTACCATCCCGAATAAAGAATTCTGGAAGATCTTTTAGATGCAGGGAAGGACTACGTACTAACTGCATGAATATATCTGATATAGTGTTAGGTTATGATTCATATGAGAATTCATAAATCATGCGGAAAAACCATAAAGCCAGGAAAACATATTATTTACACATAATCATTTAGCATAGTTTAGATGCATACTCTTTGTTGCGTGCCCTCCCTAGCTGCGGCCGAACCGAACAAGAACAAGTCTTTAGGACTCCAAGTGTCGTCCCTCCGTAGATAGTCCACAGCACGTCCGGATCCGCCTTAAGATTGACCAACTAGAATCGCCCTTAAGGTACTTAGAATTTTCGGCACTTTATAGGCAATTGTATGACTGAATTTTGCTCTCAAAAACTCACTTTGAATACTTGAATGCTCGATGTAAATATGTGACCCTAGGCACCTATTTATAGATTTATGGAAAAAGGATTTGGAATCCTATTAGGATACTAATTTATTTAATTATAATCCTACTAGGACTCTAATTAAATAAACTAAATCTTTTAGGATTAGATTTAATCATATGACAAATCCCGGTAGCTTTAGGATTCGAGTAGCACACAAACACACACGCACGCACAGCAGCCCACGAGGGGCGCCATGCGCGCGCGTGCAGCCCGCGAGCTCGCAGCCCACTGCCGCAAGCCCACACGCTGCCGTAGCCTTGGCGCGCGCTGGGCCTGCCTTGCGGTGGGCCTGGCGCAGCCTTGGCTGGTGCGTTTGTGGCGCGCTGGCTTGCTGGGCGATGGCCCGGCTTCGTGTTGGGCCTTCGTCTGGCAGGCCTCGTCCGATGCTAATTCGTACGATACGCTTCCGATTAATTTCCCGATTCCGGAATTCATTTCCGATACGAACAATATTCAATATTTCTGATTCCGGAATCAATTTCCGTTTCGAACAAATATTTAATATTTCCGTTTCCGGAATTATTTTCCGATTCCGATAATAATTCCGATTCTGACAATATTTCCGTTTCCGGCAATATTTCCGATTCCGGCAATATTTCCATTTCCGATAATATTTTCCGATACGTACCATGTTTCCGTTTCCGGCAACATCTACGACTTGGATAATATTTATATTTCCGATACGATCCATATTTCCGTTTCCGGCAATATCATCGTTTCCGGAGCATTCATTTCTTGCCTGTGACGATCTCAGCTCCCACTGAAACCAAGATCCGTCGATTCTGAATATCCATAGATGGAGTATTTAATGCCATTAAATACTTGATCCGTTTACGTACTATTTGTGTGACCCTACGGGTTCAGTCAAGAGTAAGCTGTGGATTAATATCATTAATTCCACTTGAACTGAAGCGGCCTCTAGCTAGGCATTCAGCTTACTTGATCTCACTGAATTATTAACTTGTTAATTAATACTGAACCGCATTTATTAGACTTAACATTGAATGCATACTTGGACCAAGGGCATTATTTCCTTCATATAGAAAATATGGAACTGTATTAGCAATCTTCATTGCTTTACTATTAACATTTCTCTTGTCTATAGAGAGAATTTTCTTAGATGGATAAAATGACTTTGGAGAGTGGATAACTTTTATTTGTACACCCTGACAAAAAGTTATGTAAAATACTTATAACATACGGAGTGCAATACAAAATTAAGGAGATTATTTGAGTGACACAAGCAAATAGGGAAGATATAATATTATCCCCTTATTTCAATGGCTGACAAGGCTAGCCATTGCCTGAGTAGCGAATAACCTGTCAATCATTTCATCAGATTTCAGCATCAGTGCAAGCAAAGGTATGACACGGACAACTGCAGGGTCACAAGCAGCACTAGCATCTTGGAATAGTATAGAGAGGAGCAGAGCACTGATCCATACACCCTCGGCATCTTCAAACTCATCCTGTCAATGTAAAAGAAGTAGCTAAATATGATCATCTTTGTCATCAGATATCCATCAAGAAATCCTAACTGACAATCAGACATTTTTAAAGGATATAATTCATAGCATCTTAAAATAACAAAACCAAATTGCACCAGAAAAACGATATATCAAAGCATTAATACACCTATACAAGTATTTGCATTATACCTAAAGAAGCTCTTCAATTACTTGACATGAGATAATAGGAAAGGATATGG
Organism: Spinacia oleracea; assembly: GCF_020520425.1. NCBI lineage: Eukaryota > Viridiplantae > Streptophyta > Magnoliopsida > Caryophyllales > Amaranthaceae > Spinacia > Spinacia oleracea. The sequence continues at coordinate 24,205,196 of NC_079492.1, read as the reverse complement.
CTATAGAGTTACTGATACACCACTCTCTATCATTACAGTGTAACTGTAGACAAGAGAATCCAAACGATCCTTATATTCATCTATACTAACAAAAAGACAGCAACAACAAGCCATTAGATTAACTTCTGAGAATAGTCAGCAAGAATGCATCATGTATCTCATTCTTCATGGACATGATACAGTCAGCTAAGTTCCAGAAGCTTGCAAGTACCTCTACATGATTAGTTGAACACTAAACCTATACAACACAATACAATAGACCAAGCAAAACATAGTTCTCATAAATCTATCTTTGATGAGCATGATACACCAGTTGAACATACTGTAGAACAAGTTAGCACCCAGGCCAGAACTTGAATTCATCAACAACTTGTGATTCCTATTTGTTAGATATTGTAATAAGATAATAGACATTTACAATCACAATATAACCAGTTGTTGAACTTGTTATTTCCCTGAAGCAACCTCAACTAGTAGTAGGAATATTAGGACAACTAGTGCGATAATAAATCCTGGAGGAATACAGTATGCAAAAAAAGTTAAGTACAATAACTAAATGTAAATTATGTTAGTTAAAAAAGCTAAATTTATACCATAAATTAATCAAATTAACTAAAATTAGGGAAAATAAGAGCTAATCCAGCCAAAAGGTCACAAAACTTGCACCAAATAAAAGTAAAAAAGAACTAATTATTCTACAGCATAAACAAATTAACAAACGCGATTCAAAAAAATCAAAACCCACTTTAGACAAAAAAAAAACTCAATCAAAATTAACAAAAACTTATAAAACCCCAGAAAGCCAAAATCAATCAATATTAAAAATCTGAGACAAAAATAATATCAACAATTATAATTCAATTATAATGCATAATTAAAATTCAATCATAATGTCTACAATTAAAATTAAAATGCACAATTAAAATTCAATAAATATCAAATTTAAAATTCAATACCTAAGAGAGGAGAAAGGACAATGAACAATGGAGGCGGAGTGGGCGGCGGCGGGTGTGCTGTGGGAGACTGCCGTGGGCAGCGGTCATGCTGTGGGCGACTGCCGTGGGCGGCGGATCTAAACAGGGAGCGACAGAACCGCAGGGGAAGCAGGGTTTAGGGGAACCGCAGAGTTTAGGGGAATGGCAGAACCGCAGGGGAAGCAGGAAGGAGTGCAGCGCAAGGGGAACGCACTGAAGGAGTGGGCGACGGCAGTGAACGACGGCCGCCGGTGAGAACGAAGCAGTGTTGGTGTTGGTGTTGGTGTTGGTTTCGTTTGGGAATTGGGAGTAGAAGCAGTGTTGGTTTCGTTTGGGAAGTAGAAGCAATGTTTCAATTCGTTTGTCGAATACCCTAAGTCAGAATAGTGAAGCGCGAATTAGAAAAAAAAAATACACATTGCGTCGTAGCTTTGTTAAACTGCGTGGCAAATGACTCTAGGATGCTCCCAGAGTCATTTGCCTCGCCGAATAGTAAAGCTGCGACGCACTTGATTGATTAAATTGCGTCGTAGTTTTACTAATCTGCGACGCAAATGACTATGGGAGCATCCTAGAGTCATTTGCCGCGCAGCTTAACAAAGCTGCGACGCAAATGACTAAATTTTATGCGAAAATATATTTGTCTTTTGCATCACATGTTCAGAATGGCGACGCAAATGCAGCGATGCAATTAAACGTTTTTCCACTATTGATTAATGGTGATGTGGCGTAATAAGGAGGGAAATACGTGACATGTATACGTTCTCAAGAACACCTTTTAATATATTAGTATAAATTAATGTGTATTGAGATTCCTCTATTTTTTTTATTTAAACAAGACAAATTACGTTTATTTATAATATTTTCACTTTTATCAAAATTCTGATATTGGAAAAATGAGAAAAATTTAATGTCTCAATGGAAAAGTGTGAGAGATTAAATGACTCAATGAATTTAATTGGTTAAAATAATAATTGGACACAAATTTTGATAGAATATTAAAGCATTTATGAGATAATATAAAAGGAAATGTAAAAAACATTTTGGAACACCCAAAAAGGAAAACGTAAAGAACAAAAAGAGACGGAGGGAGTAGCATTTATAATATTTTAACTACTTACCTTTCAACTTTAATTCCTTGAAAGAATCAAATACGAAAAATTATAAAATAAATCATTAATTTTTTAGAACCCCTATTTATAAATTTCTAGATTCGCCCCTAAAGGAACGTAGGTAACCCCTTAGAAGTTGTCTTGGGGGAGGTTGAGCAAGGTTATATACATTGTTGGCCCAACAATTATGGAGATTTAATTCCCCTCCTCACCCACTCACAAAGAGGAGACACAAAAGAGAGATTATGGGAAGGCCACGTCATATATATATCCAATTGTGAAAGCTGTTGTTGATCATTTTTGTTTAAGGGTACATGTTATCATTTGTTCAACGGACATAAAAATAATGCATGGTGCATATGATCTTGTTCGATCTCATTTAATCAAGAATGGCGTAATAAATTAAGCCCCAATGTGGTTGTATGCTTCATAGCAACCAATTTCAATTCTTACACAATCATCGACTGATCATGATGTTGTCGATAGCGTATTGAACATTCCAATCAACCATGTATACCAATGGCGGAGTCACGGTGCTCTTAGGGGGTCCTTGACCCCACTTGAATTTTTTTTCTTTTTTCTTTTTTATAGTTAAAATTTCAATTTTTTTTTTAAAAAATACATAATTTTAGTGAAAGTTTCATCAATTTTTAAATAGTGACCCTGCTATCTCGAATTTTTGAATCTGCTATTGATGTATACATAATGACTTATTCATTATTGGAAGAGCTAGTAGAAAAGTTAAGCAGTATAGTACGGAATTTATATACTTACACTCTAATTTTAAGAGGGGCTAGCTAGAACTAAAAATGTACTATCAAATTTTTTTAGGGGGAGGGAGGCAGGCCATACTAAAGATCCGCCTATAAATGAATCATTTCATCGTTTCATTTTTGGTGTGAGAATAGTTTAATTTGAGTCTATGATTTCTTTTACAAAAAATAATAAAAACATGGTATCATGTCTAATTATTGTTAACGTTGAGAGTCTTGGCTAGATTATTTTGGGTTGGTTTATTTGAATCACATAACTTTATCACGTCTAACTGAGATACAAAGTGTTGAATTCACAATATGTGAGTAATTTAGTATAGTATGTTGGTAACATAAAAACATAATACCCCACTTCTAAGAACTATCGCTACTAGAATTTGGATCATTAATGACTATCCAATAATGAAAGTTAAAAAATTCCGTACCCATATAAAGACGGGAATTAATAACCGTCTCAAAAGTCTTTTACGACGTGCTAACGGCGAAACTTTCTATCAATAACGTCCCTTTTTATGATGGGTTCGCGACATGAAATCCCGCTACTAATGGTTCAGTGACGGAATTTTCCGACGTTAATTAATAGTACAACTAGTTTGTGGCCCGGGCGTTGCTCCGGGTTTTACTTTTAGTGAGATTTACTTATTTTAAATATGTGGGTATGTGGTGCTATTATCTTATTTCCATGCAAGATCAGTGGCCGATCAACAAACTTCCTTCCCATATCCGAAAATCAAAACAAAGTCGAGTTCTCTTCTTCATAATTAGTTGATTATTATACTCTTGTCAATATTTCCCTCTTCCGCACTCATAATTACACTCCATTACCCTAAGTTTTTTATTTTTTAAGCTTAAGTTGAGAAGAGAAGAATTGTACATTTATAAGTTAAGTAACTAAATCCCTTTTGTTTTTTTTGCCTTTAATTCATTATTATTCATTTTAAAAAGGTTGTATTTATTATTTAAATAGAAATATATAACATCATTGTGGCTAGCTAAGATGGTAAAAATGATAACTTTTAATTCAAGAGGTTTAGTGTTCAATCCTAGCTACATGCTTTTTGGTTGTCAACTACATGTCATGATACTTGGTAGTGGTGATGTGGCGTAATAAGGAGGGATCTACGTGGCACATATACGTTCATAAATGTCTTTTAATATATTAGTATAGATTAGGATCGAACCTCGTAACCTTCTTAAGATGATAAAGTGAAACTCCTAGTAACTACGCCAAGTATAATTACTTGGTAAATATACTCCGTATGAAGACCTACATAAATACTCGATACTTACCCTTGAAAGGATACCTATGCATAAATACAAGTATATAAGTTACGTTGCATACAAGGACATCTTAAATTCAGCATGTCGTTGTGTAAGCAATATAGTAGTAGTTCTCTACATTTCTTACTTCCTCTCCTTATTTTGGCCACCACTTCAAAAACCATAGTAAATGCACATAATCTATCAAAACAAAAGGCATCCAATGATTCATTATCTGCTCCAGCAATATACATTTTTGGGGATTCAACCGTTGATCCAGGCAATAACAACTTCATAAAAACCCTTTTTCGAAGTAATTTCCCCCCTTACGGTATTGATTTGCCGGAAGAGGCTCCCCCGGGAAGGTTCACCAATGGAAGGCTTCCCACAGACTTTATAGGTAATAACATGTATTTCCTCCGTTCCGCAATAGATGCATCGTTTCTCTTTTGGACAATATTTATTAACTAACTTTGATAATTATTTTTTTACATTATGTAAAAACAAAAATAGTCAAGTGAGATGTTGTTAAATTCGTATCAATGTGAGTATTCCAAATATCAATTTTTTTATAATTTTTACTTACATGCAATTAGAGATATTAATGTTCAAAGAAGCATGTTGGGATACGCGAAAAAAGAAATGATGCATCTATTGCGGAACGGATGTAGTAGTATGTAATGAGATACGTATGTACTACATCTACGTAAGACTTTATCAATTAAGTTAGCTAACGGAATGTTAGTACGTATTGCAAAATTGGTTTTATATATATATATACTTGTATGTGTGTTGCAGCTTCATATATTGGTGTCAAACAATATGTCCCTGCTTATTTGGACCCGAATCTTAGTTTGGAGGATCTTACTACCGGAGTAAGCTTTGGTTCAGCGGGTACGGGTTATGATCCACTTACAGCAGAAAGAAATGTAAGTACATTTCTGTCTTTCGTACATTCTCTACGATACAAAATCCCGATCAATTTCGTAACCTATTAGAGTACGTGTTGGGCAACCCAATACGTAGGAGGAGAGTTCAGACTAATACAAGTTTCACACTTAAACTAAGTGCCGATAGTGGGATCAAAATAACTCCTTGAACTTTATAATTAGTTGTTGGTATTTTCTCTCTTTGTAAAATTTTATTGAGGTGAAAGTTATATCATTTTCTCATTCATGCCAAAGAATTTATAGCCGTAAATAAGAGAATGCAATTGCGTTAAAACACAAATACTAGGAAATAGTCTTACTCCGTACTTGTTACTACTTTCTAGATTGATCTAAATATTTCATAATGTACATTAAGGTGTGCATGTGTTACTAAAGATAAACACATCTTAATGAGTAACGGGACGTACTATAAAATTGATCGAATGCAAAGTATAATATGAGTTGATTCTTACAAATAATGAAATTCAAGAGTGAAATTTTAAAAGCACCCTTTATAGCATACTGTACGTGTTTAAACAATAGAATTGGAGGGAAGAGAATTAATAATCGTCATAAATATCTTTTTAAGGCTTATTGAAGCCTAGCTTAATCTCTTTTTCTAATTCTCATTAAGAAAAAAAAGTTACTTATTGTACTTTACTTGTAGTTGGGCCTTGGCTCTAATTAGCATGGCCAAAACATGGACCCCTGACTGAAACTTACAACCTGTTTCAGAAACTTGTAGGCCCATAATAATGTGTTATCCAAATACATAATTCGCATGTCGAAATAAATGACACACTACAAACCATAGAATGATAGAGAATCTCTTACCGACCTAGAAATATAGAATTAGCACAACCACGAACCACCCCGTACACACATTTATTGGGTACACCAACTGTTTCATCCGGTATTTTTCCAATTCACCTGTTTCATCCGCAGATGATATCAGGCTCGATACTAAGGGGTAAGTGAGGAGTGCGTCTATCTAGGGCCCAAAATTGACAAAGACCCCAAAATATGAAATGTTCAAAATAGTTATTTATTTTATTAGCAACAACATTTGCATATAGTGCATTGTGTCCTAGTGGTGTTGATAATTTTTTGGAAATGGAAACATCAATAGTACTGGGCTCGATTCTTCTTCTGTTTTTGTTATCTTGTTTTTCCTATTTCACCTTTGTTTTTTTAAAACCCAAATTCTTATATGAGACTGTCCTCACCATCAACTGATGGTGAGACCAGTTCACACTTGCGAATTTAGGTATGTTATTTCTATAGTTTAGACATGTTATTTTTTTTTATAATTTTAGAGGAGGTACTTTTTTTAGTTTAGGTATGTTACTTCTATTGTTTATACATGTTACTTTTTTTATACGGAGTAGTTTTAGGGGAGATACCTTCTTAATTTAGGTATGTTATTTCTATATAGTTTAGACATGTTACTTTTTTTATATAATTTAAGAGGAATTACTTTTTTTAGTTTAGGTATGTTACTTCTATAGTTTATACATGTTACTTTTTTTATACGGAGTAGTTTTAGGGGAGATACCTTCTTAGTTTAAGTATGTTACTTCTATAGTTTAGACATGTTACTTTTTTTTAATAATTTTAGAAGAGGTATTTTTTTTAGTTTAGGTATGTTACTTCTATAGTTTAAACATGTTACTTTTTTTTATAATTTTAGATGAGGTACTTTTTTAGTTTAGGTATGTTACTTCTATAGTTTAGACATGTTACTTTTTTTTATACGGAATAGTTTTAGGGGAGGTCCAATTTTAGTTTAGGTATGTTACTTCTATAGTTTAGACATGTTAGTTTTTTTTTATATAATTTTAGATGAGTTACTTTTTTAATTTAGGTATGTTACTTCTATAGTTTAGATCTGTTACTTTTTTTTTTTATATAGTTTTAGGGGAGGTACGCTATTGGTTTCGCACTCGTCACACCATCAAATTGATGGTGTGACTGGTCTCACAGGAGACGCACTGTTTTTAAAATGCTCGGAATGTCCTCTTTATATTTTTATTTTTTTGTTAGATTCTTTATTTTATTTTTTTATTGGGTAAGGATCTTCTTCTTTTAAGAGCATGTACATTGGGGTTCTTGGAGTGGCTCTTCAAGTAACTCTCCAACAAGAACTATCTCTTGGCCAACATTGGGGCTCTTGAGTGGTATTTGAGGGGCTCTTGAGTAGCTCTTCATGGAGAGCTACTTCAATGTAGCTCTTGCCCAAGAGCCCTTCAAGAGTTGATTCTTGTAGAAAAGTGGGGAGTAACTTTGAAAATTGGATAGTAACTTTGGTTAAAAACACAATTAATTGTGGACCACTAAATGGTAAAAATGATAATGGAGAGCTCATTTGAGTAACCAACCAATGTTGGGTGTTTTTAAGAATGAATTCTTGAGTGTGTCTTGTAGAGAGATAGTGGTAGATAGAGAGGGGAGAGTCCTCCAGTAGCTCTTTTAAAAAGCCAACCAATGTACATGCTCTAACATACTCCATAATGTTATTCATCATTTTCAATTATAAACACTAAAGTACTTCAATTCATAGAAATTATCGCACTACATAGGAGTAATATTTGTCTTAAATTTTTTATGATTATTTTAGTAGTTTGCTATATTTTTTTTCTGTACGTACTTCATAAAATTATACTCTCTCCGTCTCTTTTTGTTTTTTACGTTTGGTATTTTGCACGCGTTTTAACGACTAATTAATGTGCATTGAGATTCTTCTAAGTTTTTTATGTAAACGAGGAAAATTACGTTTATTTATAATGTTTTCACTATTATCAAAATTCTGATATTGGGAAAATGAGAAAAAGTTAATGTCTTTATGGAAAAGTGTGAGGGATTAAATGACCCAATGGATTTAATTAGTTAATATAATAACTGACACAAATTTTGAAAAAATATTAAATCATTTATGTGATAATATAAAAGAAAATGTAAAGAACATTTTGAAACACCCAAAAAGGAAAACGTAAAAAACAAAAAGAGACGGAGGGAGTACTCCTTTATTTTAGTTTACACAATACTTTTTACTGAAAAATTAATTAAAAAGTACAATTTCTCATTTATATAAGGGGCCCTGAATTTTTATTTCGCCTAGGGCCCACAATATGTTAGGACCGGGCTGGATGATATAGATATATATGAATTTTAGCAACGGGTTAAACAAGTGACGGGTGGACTCATGTGAAGCTGATCAAATAGGAAATTGGATGGATGTGGATAAATTTTCATTCAATCCGAATCCAGTAAATTACTTACTCAATCAACATCCCTACCTAAAATCCGCTATTTATTTGGTAGACCAATTAACTCCTTCTCCACCTATTTCCCGGGAGTAGAGCTTAAGAGTAACGTACGTACATAATCATGTAACATAAAATCATCAAAAGTCATTTAATTTGTTGTATGACCACATGACATGCCATCACAAATATTCTGAGGTTTTTAGTCTGTATCATTCACATTTAGCATAATATAGTGAACATGATTAATACATGATGGTACTTAAATAATTCGTTACATAAAACTTCACATAACTTTTGTTGTTACTAAGTACTTTTTTGTATGCAGAAAGTAGTTGATATGTCGACACAACTACAATACTTTGATGAATACAAGAAAAAACTTCAACGTGTAGTTGGGAAGAAAAGAATGGAGTACATCATTAAGAATGCAGCATATGTGATTAGTTGCGGAACTAACGATATTATTTACACATATGGGCCCGACTTTTTGCCTTTACAGCCTGACAATGTCGCAAATTACCAACAGTTTATGCTTCAACAATGCAAATGGTTCTTACAGGTAACCTACCAAACGAATGTTATATTAAGTGGTACACACGGGGCACTTGTAAGACAAAATTAACATTTTGCGTGTCCTATTACGTAATTTTCGTGTAATATGTAATTTTCGTGTCCTACTACATATTTTATATGTTTATTATGCTAATCAACCAAAATATTTTAGTGAGAATGAGTCAGAAGAACAATACAAACTAAAAATGGGGGAGGAAGAATTCAAACAAGTATGTCATGGGGTGCTTTGGAGACTCAAACGTTTTGTTCATTTTTTTAAAAATTAACGTTTCATTCAATTGGTAGAGTAAGCCGATATCACCTAAAACTCATTGTGTATAACTTATGTGTAGGCTATAATAGATCGAGGAGCAAGATTGATAGGGGTAGTGGGTCTACCGCCAGTGGGTTGTCTACCCATAATCATAACTGCACATTCTTTAATACATCAACCGCGGAGTTGTATTGAATCTTTGTCCTCAATTGCGATCGGTTACAACCAAATACTCCAACATGAATTGAAAAACATGCAAGCTTCCCAGCCATATACAACTATTGCTTACGGAGAAATATTTGCACCTCTACAAGACCAAATCGACAATCCTGAAAAATATGGTTAGTTACGTTGTTACGTTCTTCTTCATGTCTTTGTCATTATACGTTCAATATTAATTTCGACAAAGAGAGTACGTATAAAGTGTCTTAATTTGATGTCATACCTTCACAGGTTTCAGATAATTGACATAGCTAACTTTGCACACATGTCAATGACTAATTTGATCATTATTGTAAGTAAATAATACTAGCAAAAATTGTAAAAGTTTAATAATATTTAAATTGATAAATTTTGTCTTTATTATGTTAGTAAAAGAAACTACTATTCTGAATAGTTAAAAGTGTCGGCTATTCTGAAACGGATGGAGTATATGAGTTCATGACTTGTGATTGATGTAGGTTTTGAGGTCGTTGATAGAGGATGTTGTGGAACCGGATTAATTGAAGGAGCATTCGCATGTAATTCCTTGTCACCAATATGTGATGATCGATCGAAATATTTATTTTGGGATGCAGTTCATCCAACCGAAAGATCATACTACTTCCTCTTCGAGGCTCTTCGCCCAATTGTTGATTTTATACTTCACAGATAGAAAAATGCAGGCCGTTTTGTGAAAAGAAAGAACAATATTTTTGTAATCTCATCCCCTTAACTAGTATCATGATACATAATTGTGTTTTTTTTTTTTTGACATCGGCATGATACATAATTGTTTATTGTACGTAATTCACTAATTGCATAATACTACTATGAATAAACAACCAAGAGATCGACACAATCGTTATTGTGTGGGCCAGGGAAAGCGGATCTGCCAGTCGTGAACTCATGTACCAAAGGCCCAGTTTTACTAATACATCTTCTCCTCTCTCATACTTCGTATAAAAAGCCCATTCATCCTCTATTTTGCGTAATTTTTTTATTTTGGCATGTATCACTTTATTATGATTTATGTACTAATTTTGACTTGAATTTTTTACCAATATACAATAATCAAATGTTCTTATGTAAAATGATGTTGGATTAGTCACAATACATATTTTAATAATATCCACATTTTATATTTTTTACTTGTATCACTTTATCATGATTTATGGACTAATTTTGACTTGAATTTTTTACCAATATACAATAATCAAATATTTTTATGTAAAATGTTGTTGGACTAGTCACAATACATATTTTAATAATATCCACATTTTATAATTTTTACAAAATACAAAATTGGAGATATTTAATGGTCAAATGATGTGCTGACAAGTGTGGCGCTTTAAGTGATGCAAGTTAAAAAAAATACAGATGGAGTAAAATCAAAGAAAATCTTTCTTTTTGCATGATCCTTGACACCTGATAGATTGCCATCCACGTGTCCATTTTCTTGAGATTGATTGTTGGGTTGCTTTATACTATCAACTCCTTTCTTCCTAAGACCTGGTCCGTATATCTGTTGTACACATTTTAAAATCTGCCTTTAGCAAGGGTATATGGTAGGTCAAAGACCCTAAAATAACAAAGCGTCAATGGTCAAGTCAAGCTTAGTCAAGATATAAGTCCGAAATAAAGAAGTAAAGGAGCCAAACAAAGAAAAGGCCCAACAGAAATGTGAAGCCAAGAGGAAGAAAAATACCAGCGCTAGTTACAAGGGATTTAAGAAATGCGGAAAAGAGCAAGGCTGATGTGGCTACTTTTATCCGGTTTCTCTCTCACCCATCCAAGCAGTTACGGTAATGAATCCCACTCTCCTGCAAACCGCTCTTCACCGTTTCGAAAGACATCATCAACAGCATTAGAAAGACATCATTAGAAAGACATTAGAAAGACATCAAAAACAGCATTAGAAAGACATCAAAAACAACATTAGAAAGACATCATCAACACACAAACAAAACACTTCTTAATTTCGTAGATTTCCAAAGCTTTTAGCCATAAAGCTTAGTGTAGTCCTAGACTTAGTAGCGTAGCAGTAGTTCGTAGTGTTTTACCTCATGTATTAAAGCACTTTCTGCTTTTGCTAATTGACTATGTGGCAATTAATTTGGATCCCTGGCTTTATGGTTTTTCCGCATGAATTATATTATTTGTATTATTCATAACCTAACAGTGGTATCACGAGCCTCTAATTAATTCCATAATCAATTATAGTTAACATTGATTAAATTTTATAAATTTGCAATAAATTTAAGGAGTGATTAATTTTGTGATTGTAATTAAAAGCAAACTCGATTATTTGATTATATGTTCGCAGGATTTTCGGCAGTTTTGTCAATAATGGTAGAAATCTTATGTTTTTATAGTGAATTTCTCATGTAAATGACGTTTTAAAATTTTGACAAAAATCAACGATTTGATGCCGAACCCAGAATTCCCAAATTCGAAGCCTACCTATGACTTTTCGGAGGTTTTAGTTTTTCGAATGCAAAATTTGTAATTTTTATGATGTTAAATTAAATATTTGCGAATCTTGTATGTAAATCTTGAATTTATGATTAACCTACTATATATGTTTAACAATTTTAAGGTCTAACTTTTTTAATTATACAACCTAATTCGTAATTATAATTAATTTAGAATTTGTTTTGATTTTCATAATTAATTGATAATTTAATTAGCATCTATGATTAAAAACCACCATGAAATTTGTTAAAGTTGAAAATTTTTAAAATTTTATGACCTAGATTTTAATCCCTAAGAAATAATGTAATCGGAAATTAATTTGATTAATAAATTTTTGATTTTTCGCTTAAATCTAGTGAAATTAATATATTATTAATTTGTCGTTAAATTTAACTATAAAAGTTTTTATTTTTAGGAATCGTTCACAATCTTGCACGCACGAAGCAATGGAAGCTAAGTGTTACCCTTAAGGGGTGTTGCATGGTGCGGGCATGCGACGACGAGCAAGGGAGCTCGTCGCCCATGCGGTACTAGGCAGCGAGCAAGGCACGAGCATCCGCGCGCGGGCACATGGCCTGTGCGGTGTGTGCCGTGCGAGTGATCGAGCAAGGCGACGAGCATCAAGCGCAAAGGCAAGAGGCAGGGCGAGCATCACGCTGAGCAATGGAGCTAGCGTGCCACTGCGCCTAGCCCACGACCCAGCGCACAGGAGCAAGCACAGCGTTGGCTGCTGCGTTGCTCACTGCGATGCACCACACGACCATCGACGGAGCAGGCCATAGGCGCTGCACTCGTGCACGCGGCCCATGGGCGCTGCTGCTGTACTGCTTGGGTGAGGCGTGGGCTTTGGCCTACGGCCTTGCCTTGGTTTGTTGGGGAGTTTCGTTTTAATTTTTCTGTTGAACAAAGATTTAAATTAATTTCTTTTCGTAATTTTAATTTTTCTCGGAATTTAATTTTGATTAATTTAATTATTATAATTTATTTTATACTAATTATTTTAATAAAATTAAAATCTTGGTAAAATTATAATTAATTAATTTTATTCAACTGAAAATAAAATTAAAGGATTTAAATATTATTTTATTTGAGCTTTAAATTTTCATTAAATTTGTAAGTTTCCGGTTGGACTAGGAAATAGAATTTTATGTTTAAAATTAGTAAAGCAAGTAAATTCTTGGTTTTAGTGGGAGCTTTTAGTCATTAAACTCTTAATTAGGTCTTTATTCCTTTAAGGTTAAAACAACTCGATTAGAACTAATAAGGTTGAATAATTTGTAGATTGTTGGAACCTTTAATTAGTTGCTGCAAATGTTTATGTGATGCATATTTTTCTACTAACTTGCTAAGTGGGCCATTCATTGATAAATGAATGGATGAATGGTATGTTGTAAAGGCACTGTTTTGCAGGTTGTGGAAAGTGACTAGTATATATGGCCCAAATAGGATAGTAAATATGGTCTGCGTACCATTAATTTGAATGTAAAATTGGTCTAATGCACCAAAGTTTTTATTTAAATATGGTATGCGTACCATCAATTAGTTGTAATTAGTTTAATTATAGCATATCCTATTTGAAGAAATAGCGCCTCCCACGGTGAAATTCAAGACGGAGTTTCCAATCCATTTTCAAGACGGAGTTTGAAGTTGAAGCTTCAAGATGAAGTCGGGCCATACTATATCACATTTAAATCTTATACATGTTTAAGTTATTTATTACTTTAAATATGTCTTAATATCATGCATGAGATTGTGGCTTGATTATGTTGCATGATTAAGGATTTTAGTTAAGTTAAAATATAACCAACATAGTAAGAGCCCTAAGTTCCAAACTTTAAAATTGAGTTAAAAGGTAACATTCCAAAATAACGCTTCAATGTATGTTTTAACTAATGTTTATAATTAAATATCTTGCACTGCAGTAAATCCTTTTAGAAAGGTAACAGTAAGTTTCCTCGATTGGTAGTAAATCCAAGAACGATTCACGGAAATGAGAGAAAATGAGCAATTTAAATGTATGTTTCTTATAGAGACTTTTATGGTTGTTTTCGAGTATCAAAGTCGAATGGAAAACCGATTGGTGCTTGTGAATTCAAAATACAATGTAGTTTTGAGATCATAAAGCATTGAGTTTAACAATCAACTTGATCAATGGTTAACAACCTAATATCTTTTATCCATTTAATATTCTCGAATGAGTCTATCTACTAGAAATTCGAATAGATCGAAACTTAGAGAACTTTAGAACCTTATGGTAAGTTTATTTAGTTGAAGCAAAATATTCAACATAAATAAAATGGTAAGAACTTTGTCGGAGTGACATTGGACATGTCTAACAAGGTATAAAAGTCAATACTAAAGAATTCAATTCTTAAGACTATAAGAATGGGTACAAGAAATAGGAAAACAAGGAACAAGTGAAAGGAATTTACGATTCCCTTTCTACCTATAAGTTTATGTTTAAAGAAAAGTAACCTAGCAATCAAACTTCCTTGGTATCATATACCGCTTGAGGTTCTTACTTCAGTAATAACTCAAACGATGGAAGCTAGGCTATACTAATGACCTACAAGTGAAAAATGGAGCAGAGCAATGCTACATTAGTTGTAGGTGTAGGGGAATACAGTTAAACATAATAACATGTGCGGAAACGATACCCAAACCCAGGAAGCATGTATAAATCACAGATTAAGCATACTTACGTTTGAAGCGTGTTTTCCTCAGTAATCTGTCAACGAACACGAACTTAGAACTCCACTTGTCGTTCCTCTACTTGGTTCACCGACACGATCATATCCGTCTAGATAATCGTAGCTTAGACAATCGATCAAGAGTGTTTGCTTTTGGGAAGAACTCACTTTGGAGGCACAGAGGGAATTAGGGTTCTCTGAGTCTCTAGGGTTTGAGTATGACTGAATTGTATTATGGAAAACTTGGGTTAGAAGGTTATTAGAATAACCTTGCTAACCGGCCAAGCCACAAGGGCCACGACCGGCCAGCAAGCCCATGCGACACACACACACGAGCACGCAGCTTGCTGGGCCGTGGGCCGCGCGCAGTTGCTGCTGTGTTGTTTCCTTGGCCCGCGCGCGCACACGCAGCTGCTCGGCCATGGGCCAGCGCTGCTGTGGTTGCGTCGCTTGCGTGCCGAGCGCCCATGGGCCTTGAGTGCCTCGCGCATTCGACTCGTGGGCTGCTCTTCGTATTCGCGACTTAATATCGTTCCGGATATTATTTGTGGTTTTGTATACGACGAATCACCTGAAGGAAATAATGCCCTTGGTCCAAGTATGAATTTAATGTTAAGTCTAATAAATGCGGTTCAATATTAATCAACAAGTTAATAATTCAGTGAGGTCAAGTGAGCTGAATGCCTAGCTAGAGGCCGCTTCAGTTCAAGTGGAATTGATGATACTAATCCACATCTTACTCTTGACTGAACCCGTAGGGTCACAAAAATAGTACGTAAACGGATCAAGTATTTAATGGCATTAAATACTCCATCTATGGATATTCGGAATCGACGGATCCTGGTTTCAGTGGGAGCTAAGATCGTCAAAGGCAAGTAAATGAATACTCCGGTAACGATGATATTGTCGGAAACGGAAATATGGATCCTATCGGAAATATAAATATTATCCAAGTCGTAGATGTTGTCGGAAACGGAAACATGGTACGTATCGGGAAATATTATCGGAAATGGAAATATTGCCGGAATCGGAAATATTGTCGGAAACGGAAATATTGTCAGAATCGGAAATATTATCGGAATCGGAAAATAATTCCGGAAACGGAAATATTAAATATTTGTTTGAAACGGAAATTAATTCCGGAATCGGAAATGTTAAATATTGTTCGTATCGGAAATGAATTCCGGAATCGGGAATTTAATCGGAAGCGCATCGTACGAATTAGCATCGGACGAGACTTGCTAGACGAAGGCACACGAAGCCAGACCCGCGTCCAGCAAGCCAAGCGCCCAACACACACGCTGCCAATACCTCGCCAGGCCCAGCGCAAGGCCAGGCCCAGCAAGGCATGGCGCGCGCGCTCGTGGGCTGCGAGCTACGCATGATTGTGTGGGCCGCAAGGCCTGCGCGGGTTGTGTGGTAGGCTCGTGGTCTTACGACGTTTGTGTTCGATACGAATCCTAAAACTATTAGAATTCGTTCTATGATTAAATCCTAATCCTAATAGATAGAATTAGTTTAAATAGAGTTTTAATAGAATTCTAAATTAAACTAATTGGTATCCTAATAGTTTTCTAAATCCTTTTCCATGACTCTATAAATATATGCCTAGGATCACAATTTATGGGCACGAATTCAAGTATTCAAAGCTAAGATTTTAAAGCAAAAATTTAGCCAAAACACCTGCCCTATTAGCCGAAAATAAGTAGTACCTTAAGGGCGATTCTAGTTGGTCAATCTTAAGGCGGATCCGGACGTGCTGTGGACTTTCTACGGAGGGACGACACTTGGAGTCCTAAAGACTTGTTCTTGTTCGGTTCGGGCGCAGCTAGGGAGGGCACGCTACAAAGTGTATGCATCCTAGACCAATTATATTATTATGTGCAATTAATATGATTCCTGGCATTAAGGTTTTTCCGCATGATTTATGTTGTTCGTAAGTATCATAACCTAACATCACCGTCGTACGATACAATTTATTCGTTTTGCCTAGCTTACGAATATTCGCGATACGAAGGTCGTATCGTATAATAAGTTTTCCAAAACTAATTCCCGAAAAGCTATTAAATGCATTTCCGATTCATTTAATCCGATGATCTGTTACGTGCCATTGGTGTGACCTTCTAGGTTCAGTCAAGAGTAAGCTGTGAGCTTAATATTCATTAGAACTCACTGATCAGAAGCATTGTTCTAGCTAGCTGTTCCGATCACTTGATCTCACTGAATTAATTGTTAGCAATTAATCTGAACGTTGGTATTAGAATTAATGCACCTTGGGTGAAGGACATATTTCCTTCAGTCTCCCACTTGTCATTCAGACAAGTGTGCATTCACATTCCTTTGCCACTTAGTGTTACTTACTGAACATAAGGTAAGATCCAAGCCATCCTTATTAGGTCCAGAAGTGTTTCTCGAATTACAGAGATCAACTGTTAAACTTTTGCAGAAGGTTAAGCCTTAACCATTCTGAGCACGGCCATGCATTTTACAGTATCTAACTCTCTGAGAGGCCTTGTTACATAACAACACCATATCCTATCAAAGATAGGAGGACAATCCATTCTTGCAATCTATGAACACTCACTTTGATTCATAGTACGCCGAATAACTGCTTTTATAGCCTCATTTTACGGTGCGACGTTTAGCTAGCATCAAAGCGAACTAATTCTCAAACGAGTAGACATAATCGCTCATGTTCTGAGGAACGGTTTCTAATCACCATTAATGAGAACTACCTATGACATGACTTTAATCTCTTAAAGTGTTCTCATGGTCAATCCGATACAAGATCCAATAAGTATCTATGCAAAAGATTCTGACATCCAGTCACTCTAATTCAAGAAAAAGAACTAAAAAAAATCTACTTGCAATCTAATCTTCATTAGTCATTGGTCGTCCACCTTTCAATTACTTGGATTAGGGATCCTTTGTGACTTCAATATTAAAGTTCACTTATGGGTGTTTCTTTGTCGAAGAATCCATCTTGACATCCCATTTGAATGATTTGAATCACATGGACTTATCATTTAATACTAAACCAAAATTAAATGAATATGAAATAATAAATTTCATAAATATGAAATGGTTAAACCAATTGTTTTAAACATAGATCTAACAGATGTTCTAAAACAATACTTAGAAAATCAAAGCCAATCTCCAACATGCTTGATTCCCATGGTTGCTACATATGCGTTGTGTTTCACTTGTGGCAACGGGTTAGTCAATGGATCCGCGACGTTGTCGTCAGTTCCAACCGTGCAAATCTCGATTTCCTTTCTTTCAACGATCTCTCGAAGTCTATGAAATCGCCGCAGTACGTGCTTGGACTTTTGGTGGCTCCTAGGCTCCTTTGCTTGGGCAATGGCTCCGCTATTGTCGCAATACAAAGCCACTGGTCCTTTAATGTAGGGGGCAACCCCAAGTTCTCCGATGAACTTCCGAATCCAAACAGCTTCCTTTCTGCTTCTGAGGCAGCAATGTACTCGGCTTCAGTTGTAGAATCCGCAATAGTGCTTTGCTTAGCACTTTTCCAGCTTACTGCTCCGCCATTGAGGCAGAACACAAACTCAGACTGTGATCTGAATCATCTCTGCCGGTTTGAACGCTTGCGTCCGTATAGCCCTTAACAATCAATTCATCTGTACCACGATAAACCAAAAACTGATCCTTAGTCCTTTTCATGTACTTTAGGATGTTCTTGGCAGCAGTCCAATGTGCCTCACCTGGTTCTGACTGGTACCTGCTTGTTGCACTGAGTGCGAACGAAACATCCGGCCTTGTACAAATCATAGCATACATGATGGATCCAATAGACGAAGCGTATGGAATTCCACTCATCTTTCTACACTCATCAGATGTTCTAGGACAGTGATTCTTGCTTAGATATGTGCCATGTGACATGGGTAGATGGCCTCTCTTGGCTTTCATCATATTGAACCTAGCTAGCACTTTGTCAATGTAAGTGCTCTGGCTTAGTCCAATCATCCTCTTAGATCTATCCCTATAGATCTTGATGCCCAATGTGTACTGTGCCTCTCCTAAGTCCTTCATTGAGAAACACTTTCCAAGCCAAGTCTTTACAGACTCCAACATAGGAATGTCGTTTCCAATAAGTATTATGTCATCAACATACAAGACTAGGAATGCAATTTTACTCCCACTGACCTTCTTGTATACACAAGATACGTCCCGATTCTTGATGAAGCCAAACTTATTGACTGCTTCATCAAATCGTTTATTCCAACTCCTTGATGCCTGCTTTAGTCCGTAGATGGACTTCTTAAGCTTGCATACCTTTCCTTGGTTCTTTTGATCGACAAAACCCTCCGGCTGCGACATAAACACAGTCTCTTCAAGAACACCATTCAAGAAGGCAGGTTTGACATCCATTTTCCATATTTCATAGTCATGAAAAGCGGCAATCGCAAGGATTATCTGAATAAACTTAAGCATCGCGATTGGAGAAAAGGTTTCATCGTATTCAACGCCGTGAACTTGCCTGTAACCTTTTGCTACCAATGTAGCCTTGTATATGTATACAATTCCATCTTTGTCTTTCTTCAACTTGAAGACCCATTTGCATCCAATAGGTGTAAACCCATCCGACAAATCAACCAAATCCCAGACTTGATTTTCAGACATGGAGTCTATTTCAGATTTCTTGGCCTCTAACCATTTAGTGGAGCTTGGGCTCGTCATAGCTTGCTTGTAAGTCATAGGTTCATCACTATCCAATATGAGAACGTCTAAGTTTTTAGCCAAGAGGACGCCTGTTCATCTGTCCGGTTGAAATATAGTTCTACTTGACCTACGAGGGGCAACAACGTTTTGAGGAACTACTCCCACTGGCTCTTCTAAAGAACTTGGAGGTTCATCAACATGAACTGCTTCTAAAGAGTTCTTAGTTCGTTGTTCGTCTCGAATCTCTTCGAGGTCTATTATTCTCCCACTTGTCAATTTGGAAATATGATTTCTTTCCAAAAAGACACAGTCTCGAGCAACGAAAACCTTGTTGTCTGACTTGTTGTAGAAATAATACCCCTTTGTTTCTTTTGGATACCCAACGAAGAAACATTTGTCAGATTTTGGTTCGAGCTTGTCCGAAATTAATCGCTTGACATATGCTTCGCAACCCCAAATCTTCAGAAAAGACAACTTTGGAAGTTTCCCAGTCCATAATTCGTATGGACTCTTTTCAACAGCTTTTGACGGAGCACGATTCAGTGTGAGTGCTGCAGTTTATAACGCATGTCCCCAAAATTGTAAAGGAAGTTCGGCTTGACCCATCATTGACCTGACCATATCTAGTAAGGTCCTATTTCTCCGTTCCGACACTCCATTCCATTGAGGTGTCCTCGGAGCAGTCAATTCAGAAAGAATACCGCATTCTTTTAGATGGTCATCAAACTCGTGGCTAAGATATTCACCTCCTCGATCTGATCTTAGAGCTTTGATTTTCTTGCCATGTTGATTCTCTACTTCATTTTGAAATTCTCGGAATTTCTCAAACGATTCAGACTTGTGTTTCATTAAGTAAATATAGCCATATGTACTGAAATCGTCCGTAAACGTTATGAAATAGCTGAACTCACCTCTAACTTTCGTACTCATAGGCCCACATACGTCCGTATGTATTAGCCCTAGTAGTTCGCTTGCTCTTTCTCCCACCTTTGAGAAAGGTTGCTTTGTCATTTTGCCAAGTAAACAAGATTCGCATTGATCAATCTTCTCTAAGTCGAATGATTCTAGAATTCCCTTTCGCTGAAGTAATTCCATGCGCTTTGTGTTTATATGGCCTAATCGACAATGCCACAGAAATGTGAGATCCGAATCACCAGTTTTAGCCTTTTTAGTATTTATGTTATAAATGTGTTTGCTCGTATCTAGCACATATAGACCATTTTCTTGTTGTGCTGAACCATAAAACATTCCATGCAAAGAAAAAGAACAACTATTGTCTTTAAATTGAAAACTAAAACCTTTAGAATCCAAACTTGAAACGGAAATAATGTTTCTGGTGATACTAGTAACATAGTAACATTTTTCTAGTTCCAGAACAAAACCACTAGGCAAAGAAATAAAATAAGATCCTACGGCTAATGCAGCAATCCGTGCACCATTTCCCACGCGCAGATCCATCTCGCCTTTATCAAGCTTTCTACTTCTCCTTAGTCCCTGCGAATTGGAACATAAGTGTGAGACACAACCAGTATCTAATACCCAAGAAGTAGATTTAGCAAGATTACAATGTACAACATACGTACCTGAAGGAGAAGCAACGTTTCCGTCCTTCTTTTCTTCCTTTAGTTTGGGGCAATCTCGCTTCTAATGACCAATTTCATTACAATTGAAGCATTGTGATGTTGATGGAGAACGATCCTTCTTCATCTTCTTCTTGGAGGGCGCCACTTGCCTTCCTGAAGTAGATGGAGATGCACCTTTGCTTTGGATCTTCCCCGGAACCTTTTTCTTGATTTTCTTACTCTTTACTTTTAGCGATGCTTGCTTATCACTTACAAAGTCCAATTCATATTGATGAAGCAAGTAAATTAGTTCACTAAGAGTGTTTTCCCTTTTCTTAGAGAAATAGAGTAGTTTGAATTTCTTATAACCAGGGTGAAGAGAATTCAAAAGTATTCCCGCAGCAGCAGAATATGGGAATGGATCACCAAGTAACTCAAGCCGGTTGAGAAGCCCAACCATTTTCTTTGTATGAGTTCTGATTGGCGTCCGCTCTGTCATTTCAAGATCAATGACCCTTTCCCTTTCTTTTTGTCTTTCGATGTCAAAGCAACAACCCAGTGGAGCATTAAGCTTTAGATCCTCAAATGAATTTACCAATTCAAAAACATTTTGGTCGACATGTTGACCACCATGTTGGAATCTACCACAACATATATCCATAAGATGCCTTAGGAGTGCCCATGGCTCGTATGCAACGAACCTTGCACTCCAATCCTTGGGGATAGAGCCAAGAATAAGATCCATCACTAGCGACATGTGGTTATGTGGGATGGGATGGTAAACTACATATTCAATGTTGTTCCACCTGAGGACTTGCCGAAGCTTCCTCTCCCAATCAAGAAAGTTTGATAGGTTCAATTTGACATCCAGAATTTCGGTTACTTTGAGTGTTGTTTTGATTGCGGCCATTTTGATTACTACAATCGAAAAGAATTTGCAATAAATAACCATTCATAAACTTTAATAACTTTGAAATAAAAGCTAACATGCAATCATTAAAGCTATTAAACATTTCATTCATGCAAAAAGTAAAACATGGTCCAAAATGAATGAAACGATTCCAAGACCCCAAAAGTCCTAAATCCTTAAGCAGCTTTGGCATGTCTTAAGTAGTTTAAGATTCTAGGTAAGCAAAACCTATTGCTAGTAATCTCCAAATTACTCTTGGTTAATAAATTAATACGATAATTTATCCCATTGCCACAACATAATGCCATTGTTGTTTGAGTTGAAACCACAATCAACGTGCTCCTTTGGGACGCCTTACCACCTAAGTCAACTAAAATAGCACCTCTCTTTGGCGTAAACCTACTACCTTAGATCCTTAGATTTTTGTAAGTGCTTGATTTGGAAGGCAATTTTTAAACTCAATATTTCTTTGGACCTAGTTTCTATGTTGGTTCGATTATTTAGTGAACTTAATCTAATCGAGTCATACGAAACAACCTATTCATGCAAAGCATACATACATACATTCAAGCATAATATATATCAAAATGCATAAATAATTGGTGAACTAGTATGGCTCAAAACATCCTGTCTTGAAGCATCCAATCTTCATCACCATCTTGTTAGCTTGGCATCTTCTTGAATCTTCGTTCAAATGCTAACTTAAAGATCTAAACTTAGAAATACTTGAAAATAATAAAATTACATCAAAATTTCCATGGTTCGCAGACCATATTTAAAACATTAAATTCAAAGATAGAACGGTTCGCAGACCGTATTTAACTATCCTAAATTGGCCATACTAGTCACTTGGAGTACCTGCATTACATAAACATTCTATGCATTCACCCATTCGTATGCTAAAACGAATGGCCCATATAATTATGCAAGTATTTACGTGAATTAATTAAAATTCACGTTCACATAAACGGGTCCTAAAAGATTAATCAATTTCCAAATCATTAATCCTTAGACATTATTCTAATTAAAATTGAATTTAATTAAAATAATGCGACCTACGAAAATAATTAAAATAATTATTTCATTTTAATTTCATTTAGTGGCTCCCACTCAAACCAATAATTACTCCGGATAATTAATTATAAAATATTAAATTAAAACTCGCGGCCTGGCCCAAGCAAATAAAATATTAAATTAAATATCCCGTTAGCCCAAATTAATGCAAACATGCGAAGCCCAACGAAATAAACAATTTTCAATGAAAAAGTCCAAGTGCATGGTTGGGCTAGGCTTGCGCCCAGCCCATTGATCCCTTGTGTGGCCTACAAGGCACACGAGAAAGCTCGCATACCCTGCAGCCTGTGCGCGCGCGTGCCCACAGCTCGTCGCTGCCCTGCGCGCTCGTCGTGCTCATCGCAGCGCTGCACGTCGCAGGCTTCGTGCCTTGCTTCGTCACAACACTCGCAAGCCAAGGCACTGCCTTGCTTGCCCCTTCCTCGCCCAGCGCGCGCACGGCACTTAGCTCGCTTGCTGCTACCCGCATCGCTGCGGCTCGGCACATGCATGGAAGCCCGCATGGCTCGTCGAGCCACACGTCCACCACACCCTTGTGTTCGTGCCTTTGGTTCGTGCCTACGGACCAAATTAATTAAAAAAAAGATTTTAATTTCACGAACTTTGCATTAATGTTATTTTTCATAAAAAAGTTACGATTTTTATTTTCGAAAAATAACGATTTTTACGATTTAATAAAATTTAACGACAATCCAATTTCGTAAAATGTTAAATCAAGGCTAACATTATTCAAAATTTAAGAACTAACGAATCAACTAAAAATTTGAACTTTTAAATAATAAAATCTAAAACTTTAAATCGTTCTTTAACATTTAAATTTCAGATTTTAATAATTAGGTTTAAGTTCGATTAAAATGAACGAAACCATTTAAAATTTTAATCCAATAATTTTTAAAACTAGCCACTGACCATGAAATTATATTTCCTTTCCCAATTAACCGAATTATTAGACCTAAATTATTTAAAAAATCAATTAGGGATCTAATTTTTACGAATTGGTGAAAAGAAAAATTAGGGTTTAAACTTATCGGAAAAATCTGAAATTTTTACCATAGATCAAGAATACCCCCATTGACATCGTGTCAAAATTTCAAGCAATTCCGAGTAGTTTAGTTTGACCTTTTAATTGAATTACTTTCCGATACTTTTAAGTTTTATTAAAAAATTAACAAAAACGCCCAAAAAATTCCGTTCTCATGAGTTGATCTTAGGAAATCGTTTTCAATCAGATTAGGGTTTGAAAATTCGAAAAAACGAATCTTTTTGATTTTGGAACAGCTTATGCGATTAATCCAATAATCCAAAAAAAAATCCGAAAAAATCACCAAAAATTTCAAAATTTCGACAGCAACAAAAACAAATAAAACATGCTAAAATATGCTTTGAATACATAAGGCTCATGATACCCCTGTAGGGGAATACAGTTAAACATAATAACATATGCGGAAACGATCCCCAAAGCCAGGAAGCATGTATAAAGCACAGATTAAGCATACTTACGTTTGAAGCGTTTTTTCCTCAGTAATCTATCAACGAACACGAACTTAGAACTCCACTTGTCGTTCCTCTACTTGGTTCACCGACACGATCAAATCCGTCTTGATAATCGTAGCTTAGACAATCGATCAAGAGTGTTTGCTTTTGGGAAGAACTCACTTTGGAGGCACAGGGAGAATTAGGGTTCTCTGAGTCTCTAGGGTTTGAGTATAACTGAATTGTATTATGGAAAAATTAGGTTAGAAGGTTATTAGAATAACCTTGCTAACCAGCCAAGCCACAAGGGCCACGACCGGCCAGCAAGCCCATGCGACACACACACACGAGCACGCAGCCTGCTGGGCTGTGGGCCGCGCGCAACTGCTGCTGTGTTGTTGCCTTGGCCCGCGCGCGCACACGCAGCTGCTCGACCATGGGCCAGCGCTGTTGTGCTTTCGTTGCTTACGTGCCGAGCGCCCATGGGCCTTGAGTGCCTCGTGCATTCGGCTCGTGGGCTTCTCTTCGTATTCACGACTTAATATCGTTCCGGATATTATTTATCGTTTCATATACGACGAATCACCGTCGTACGATACGATTTATTCGTTTCGCCTAGCTTACGAATATCCGCGATACGATATACGATTCCGATGCAAGGTCGTATCGTATAATAAGTTTTCCAAAACTAATTCCCGAAAAGCTATTAAATGAATTTCCGATTCATTTAATCCGATAATCTGTTACGTGCCATTGGTGAGACATTGTAGGTTCAGTCAAGAGTAAGCTGTGAGCTTAATATTCATTAGAACTCACTGATCAGAAGCATTGCTCCAGCTAGCTGTTCCGATCACTTGATCTCACTGAATTAATTGTTCGCAATTAATCTGAACCTTGGTATTAGACTTAATGAACCTTGGGTGAAGGACATATTTCCTTCAGTAGGATCATCTAGTTTGTTTTATGTCCTTTCAAGGTTGGAACTTAATGGCTATTTTGTTTCATAACCAGCATACCTAAATTTCTGTTTTCAAACAAGAAAGACTCACATTCAAGAAAAACAAAAACAATGTTTGTTTGTTTATTTTGGTGATTTACGGGTTGAGTCATGTATGCTTGATTAAAACAAACAACTCTTTAACAATAAGAACTTTACTAGGTTCAAATCAATCACTTGATTTGAGTTCCACTAACCTTTAGCATTGTTTCTTAGACAAGGTAACATTCAAAAGCACTATTTTGATGGACTTTTGAAAGTAGATTGATTTCTAGATCAATTCAAGACAAGCTAGTCTTACTTGTTGAAAGTAACAGAAGATATGAACTATTTTTAGAACACCTAGACAATAGAGTTCAAAGCTAAAGAAAGATTTTATGACTTTATTATTTCACATGGTTTTGAGTGAATTTGGATTTATTTACTCAAAGTGACTTAAGTTTGAATATGTTTGGCTAGTTCAAAGATTCATAGAAAAGTATAAAAGCCCACTTGGCAAGAAATCATAAGGATCTAGGTTATATCATGTTGATGATTACTTATACCAAGAATGATCATCAATTATTATGTGTTGTAATTTCACAATCTAGCTCTATAAGATATGGTTTATCTAAATTGGTATGATCGAAGTCAATTAGTAGTTGATTCGACCAATGATGAATCATAAAGATTTTTCCTATAATTTCTAAACAAAATGCTCAACTACCACCAAACTAAACCAAATTCGTCAAAGCTATTGAAAAGTAACTTCAGAATATCTTTTCAATAATATATATATATATATATATATATATATATATATATATATATATATATATATATATATATATATAAAGAGTTGCTAAACTCAGTGGGAGCTTAGTGTTTGTTATTCGACAAACTAAGGCCCAAGTATAGATATATGTTTCATTGTGATTTATTCAAATGAGACACAAGGGTAATATTTCTACCACGGATTTTTGAGAACATAATGTTTCTTTGCTCGAAATAGTGTCCTTTTGGGATTCGTTTCCAAAAATGACAAGTGGGAGAAAATAGACCTCGAAAGGTCTTCGTGGCGAACAACAACAAAAACGGACGTTCCGGAGGCTTTTCGGAGTTCTTCAGAAAATCCGAACACTTATTCTTTAAGGACTTTAGAAGTGGCTTTAAAGAACATATATTTCTTAGAAAACTTTACAAGTGCTTCAAGGAGTTCAGGCCACTGAAACTATGAGATTCTTCTATTAGATAGTGAAGAAACTGTTAGGTTATGACAAATATAAAACATATATTTCATGCGGAAAAACCATAAAGGCAGGAATCCAAATTAATTGCCACATAACAATTAGCATAATTTAGGATGCATACATTCGAAGTGTGCCTTCCCTAGCTGCTTCCGAACCGAACAAGAACAAGTTTAGGACTCCAAGTGTAGTCCCTCCGTAGATAGTCCACAGCACGTTCAGATCCGCCTTAGATTCAATTAACTAGAATTTAGCCTAAGGTATTATGTTATTCGTTTATAATTGTGTGGAAAATTATTAAATTTAGTTTTTAACATAAAACTATATGAATACTTGAATTGATGTATTATAAATTGTGATTGCCATCACCTATTTATAGGGTAGGATTATCGGAACTAGAAACCTACTAGGATTCAACTTATCTAATTCCATTAGAATTAGATTCAAATTAAATCTATTATTTTTAGTGTTTTGCATAACAACTAATTCTGGTAATTTTAGGAAAATATTCTAATTGGATAAATCCTAAACACTTAAGGATTCGAAACACACACAAACACAACGACACGCACGAACAGCCCGCAAGGGGCCTGCCCGCGCGCGCGGTGGGTTGGCTCGGCCCAAGAGCTGGTACGCGGCCCACGAAGGGCGCGCCAGCATGCTGGCCTTGCCACGCTTGCTGGGCCTGGCCTTGCTTCATTGCTTGGCTGGGCCTTGCATGCTTGGCGGGCTGCTTGCTCGCCTGCTGTGCTTGCGCGGGCTTCGCCAGGCGCGGGCCTAGATTCGTGCTGGGCCTTGCGTCTAGCAAGCTCGTCCGATGTTTATTTCGTACGACGCGCTTCCGATTAATTTTCCGACTCCGGAATTCATTTCCGATTCAAACAATATTTAATAATTCTGATTCCGGAATTAATTTCCGTTTCGAACAAATATTTAATATTTCCAAATCCGGAATTTATTTCCGATTCCGATAATATTTCCGATTCCGACAATATTTCTATTTCTGGCAATATTTCCGATTCCGGCAATATTTCCATTTCTCATAATATTTCCCGATACGTACCATGTTTCCGTTTCCGGCAACATCTACGACTTGGATAATATTTATATTTCCGATACGATCCATATTTCCGTTTCCGGCAATATCATCGTTTCCGGAGTATTCACAATTTGCCTTTTGACGATTTCAGCTCCCATTGGAACCGAGATCCGTCGATTCCGAATATCCATAAATGGAGTATTTAATTCACTTAAATACTTGATCCGTTCACGTACTATTTGTGTGACCCTGCGGGTTCAGTCAAGAGTAAGTTGTGGATTAATATTATTAATTCCACTTGAACTGAAGCGGCCTCTAGCTAGGCATACAGTTCACTTGATCTCACTGAATTTATTAACTTGTATAATTAATTAATACTGAACCGCATTTATTAGACTTAGAATTGAATGCATACTTGGACCAAGGGCATTATTTTCTTTAGTCTCCCACTTGTTCTTAGGGGCAAGTGTGCATTTCCTAATTCCTTTGTAGCTTGATGCTTGCTCATGAACATAAGGTAAGAGTTTTCATCCTTATTATGTCCAGAGGTATTTCTCGGTTTCAGAGTTCAACTGATCAAATAAATAGATAATCATAGCGTATGATTCATCTGAGCACGGCCATGCATTTTACAGTTTCTAGCTCTCCGAGTGGCCTTGTTCAACTTTCAGCATCTCATCCCGATTTATGGGAGGACAATCCCAATCTTGTGATCTTGAGGTTAGACTTCATTTGATAGGTAATTACCCGAGCGTTGCCGTTATGGCCTCCTTTTATGGTGCGACGGTTGACAACATCAAAGTAACCAGTTCTCAAACAAGTAATCTCAAATCACTCAGGAATTGAGGATGAGTGTTTAATAATCTTAATGAAATTTACTTATGAAAGATTTTCATCTCTTACAGTAAAGTTTCATAAGTCTGTCCGATACTAGTCTTCCCAAAGTAAGTATCTATGCAAATGATTGCAACATTGCCATGTCCACATAGTTCAAGAAACAGTACTTCTAGTCATCTTGCATTCTAGTCGTCTAGCGTTTTCTATGCGTCCATCTTTATAGAAAACTCCGACCAGGGGCCATTTTCAACTTTTGACATTCAAGTTCACTTGATAGACATTTCTTAGTCACAGGACTGGTCCTGACAGTCTATCTTGAATATATCGTCAAATTGAAGGGACTCATCACAAATTAAATGGAAAAATGAATTCTATTCATTTATATGAATGGTTAACCAATAACGTTTTACAAAGTATTAAACTCTAAAACTTTAAAACAATAAATAAGGACATCAAAGCCATTCTCCAACATGCTTGATTTGAACGAAATAATGCCCTTGGTCCAAGTATGCATTCAATGTTAAGTCTAATAAATGCGGTTCAGTATTAATTAACAAGTTAATAATTCAGTGAGATCAAGTGAGCTGAATGCCTAGTTAGAGGCCGCTTCAGTTCAAGTGGAATTAATGATATTAATCCACAGCTTACTCTTGACTGAACCCATAGGGTCACACAAATAGTACGTAAACGGATCAAGTATTTAATGACATTAAATACTCTATCTATGGATACTCGGAATCGACGGATCTTGGTTTCAGTGGGAGCTGAGATCGTCACAAGCAAGAAATGAATACTCCGGAAACGATGATATTGCCGGAAACGGAAATATGGATTGTATCGGAAATATAAATATTATCCAAGTCGTAGATGTTGCCGGAAACGGAAACATGGTACGTATCGGAAAATATTATCAGAATCGGAAATATTATCGGAATCGGAAAATAATTCCGAAAACGGAAATATTAAATATTTGTTCGAAACGGAAATTAATTTCGGAATCGGAAATATTAAATATTGTTCGTATCGGAAATGAATTCCGGAATCGGGAATTTAATCGGAAGCGTATCGTACGAATTAGCATCGGACGAGGCCCGCTAGACGAAGGCCCAGCACGAAGCCAGGCCATCGCCCAACGAGCCGCACGCAGCAACGCACGCCTCGACCAGGCCCAGCGCAAGGCCAGGCCCAACCAAGGGCGCGTGTGCAGCACCGCACATGGGCTGTGCGTCTGTCGTGGGCCGCAAGGCCTGCGCGGGTGCACGGCTTGTACGATGCGTGTGCGGGAAATCCTAATCCTATTAGGATTTGTGCAAAGATTAAAATCCTAATCCTATTAGATATGCTTTGTTATTTAGAGTCCTAATAAAGTTCTAATTAGCAAATACATATCCTAGTAGGATTACAATTCCTTTTCCATACTCCTATAAATAAGTGCCTAGGGTCACAATTTATGGGTACGATTGAAGTAGTCAAAGGGTAAGTTTTTGAAATATAAATCAGCCATACACTTGCAATAAGAGCCGAAAATCCTAAGCACCTTAAGGGCGATTCTAGTTGGTCTAACTTGAGGCGGATCCGGACGTACTGTGGACTATCTACGGAGGGACGACATTTGGAGTCCTAAAGACTTGTTCTTGTTCGGTTCGGGCGCAGCTAGGGAAGGCACGCTACAACATGTAGGCATCTATTCTATGCTAAATGATTATGTGTAAATAATATGCTTTCCTAGCTTTATGGTTTTTCCGCATGATTTATGAATTGTCATATGAATCATAACCTAACAGTGGTATCACTTGCCTCTTATTATTTTCATAATCTAAATTGCATGAACATGGTTAAATATTACAAATTTGCAAGAATTAAAAGGGGTGATTATTTTTCGTAATTGTTAATTAATTGCAAATTGCGTTTATTTAATTATACGTACGCAGTTTTTCGGCAGTTTCTTCGTTACTCATCCAGTTTTTCGGCCGAACCCAGAATTCTCAAATTCGAAGCCTAACTATGACTTTTTGGAGGTTTTAGTTTTTCGAATGCAAAATTTCGTAAATTTAAGATGTTAAATTAAATATTTGCGATTCTTGTTGATAAATCTTGAATTTTTGATTGACCTACTGTATATGTTTAACAAGCTTGAATGCCTAGCCTTGTTAATTATGCAATCTAATTTGTAATTATAATTAATTTGTTGAAAATAGGAATAATTTAGAATTAATTTGATTTTCATAATTAGTTATAATTTAATTAGATACCTATGATTAAAAACCACCATAAAAAATTGTAAATTTATGTTAAATTTTAAATTTTTATGACCTAGACTTGAATCCATGTTAATCGGAAATCAATTAAATAATAAATTTTCGATTTTTCGCCCTAAAATTATGAAATTAATATTATTTATTAATTTGTCATTAATTTTGAATATAAATTTTTAATTTTTATGCGATTCGCTCATATAACTTGCACGCACAAAGCAATGGACGCTACGTGTTACCCTTAAGGGGTGTTGTATAGTGCGGGCATGCGACGACGAGCAAGGGAGCTCGTCGCCCATGCGGTACGAATGCAGCGAGCAAGGGCATGGTGCACGAGCACAAGGCAGCAGCCCTGCCTTGTGTCGTGGGCTGTGTGCAATGGGCGCATGGGCAAGGGCGAGAGCAAGGCACGAGCAGTCGCGTGTGGGCAGCAAGCGAGCTGCGCCACAGCGCGCACTGCCTCGCGCAAGCGTGCGGAGCCTCGCGCGCAGCGAGCGCAAGTGTGCGTGCGACGAGCGCTGCGCCCAGCGATGGCGAGCAGCGTGCTTGTTGCGACGTGCGACGAGCGCTGCGCCCAGCGATGGTGAGAAGCGTGCTTGTTGCGACGAGCGCTGGCGCGCGCCTTGCGATGGGAAGCAGCAGCGATGCGACGCAGCGCATGGGCTGCGCGCACATGGCCAGCGTGCGTTGCGTGGGGTTGTTGCGTTGCGATTATATCGTTTTGAAATTTTAATTTGAAATGTTCAGTTTACGTAATTTTAATTAATTTTATAATTAATAATTTAAATTATTTTCTTGGATTTTAATTTTGAATATTGTAATTATAATAAATTTTATTTATTCTAATTATTTTACTAAAATTAAAATCATGAATTAATTTAAATACGACTGAAATTAAATTAAATTTTGGATTCAATTATAAATTTATATGAGCTTTAAATTTTAATTAAATTTGTATGTTTCCGGTTAGACTAGAAATACATTTTTATGTTTAAAATTAGTAAAGCATATGAATTTATCGGTTTAAGTGGGAGCCCTTTTTAGTCATAAACTCTTGATTAGGTCTACAAATCGTTAAGGTTAAAACAACTTGATTAGAATTAATAAGGACTGAATAATTTGTAGATTATGGTGCCCTTGATTAATTGCTACAAATGTTTATGTGATGCATAATGTGTTTTACTAACCAGCTATGTGGGCCATTCATGTTAATGAATGGGTGAATGGTATATATTGTATATGTACTGTTTTGCAGGTTATGAAGTGACTAGTATGGCCCAAATAGGATAGAAAATATGGTATGCGTACCATTAATTTGAATGTAATTGGTCTAAAGTACCAAAGTTGTTTTTCAATTCAAATATGGTCTGCGTACCATCAAATAGTTGTAATTAGTTTTAATTATAGCTTATCCTATTTGAAGAAAATGGTGCCTCCCACGGAGATTTTCAAGACGGACTTTGAAGTTGAAAGCTTCAAGATGAAGTCGGGCCATACTAGAGCACATTTAACTTATGCATGTTTTAAGTTATTTATTGCTTTTAAATATGTCTTAAAATGCATGAGATCAAAAGCTTGATTATGTTGCATGATTAAGGATTTTAGTTCACTTAAAATCTAACCAACATAGTAAGAGCCTTAAGTTCCAAACTTAAAAATTGAGTTAAAAGGTGCCATGCCAAAATATATACTTGCTTGGATATCCTTTACATCAATCTAGTAATAGTTTTCGCTCAGCGAGGTGTTACTTATTGGTCCTAAAGGGGCAAGGTACACAAATAATTGTGAGTACATGTTAGTTTTGGTGAAACTCAACGATATAAGTAAGGAGTCCTTTTATGTCGTGGCAAAATCGATAGGTTTACCTAATAAGTTCTTAGACGTACCTATCAACCAAGAATAGTTTCTAGACTATTAGCAAAAGGCTTTTGCTTACCTAAGATGTTTTAGGATTAAGTCGACAAACTGTGCTTAATTCTTCAATGATTTTAGGATCTTGGAATCATTTTATTCACACCTGCCGGAACACATAACTTGAATAAAATGCTTAATGAACATTGAATTATGCATGTATGCTAGAATTTAAGTTTATTAAAAGAAACTGTGAATGGTTATTTATTTGTTTATTCTTTTCAATTGTAGTTTTAACTATGGCAAACAACAATCAAAACATCATCATGGGTTCTGAGCTTATGGTCAAGCTGAACCTGGCAAATTTTCTTGAATGGGAAGCTAAGCTAGTTGAAATAGTCAGACTCAATGGACTTGAGTATGTACTATTACATCCCATGCCAAGCTACTATGCCAGAGACATGACCCCTGAGAGATATTTCGCCTGGGATGCGGATCTCAAAAAGGTTATGAGTCTCATGATGAACAATATCCCTGATGATTGGGCTAGAAGGTTTGTATCCTATGAAACTTTTACGCTCATCAAGAATCTGAGGGATATCTGTCGTGGAAGCACGGAGGACAGGGACCTGAACATCCATGAGTTGATTGAATCAATGTCTGGTCTAAAGGTTAGTTCTCCCAGCAGGTGTTATAGGATGGAAGTCCAAGAAACACATGTTCAGCTCCTTCGCACTAAACAGAGGGTAGGCGTCCCACTAAGGTTCCATATGGATCTTATGCGTTCATACTTTGATCTCCTAAGTCTACTAGGAACACCAATAAGCGAAAGGATGGCAGTCTTTATCTTGCTCAATTCACTACACAGTGGGTTTGGTCGCTTCAAGCAACTATACCTAAGTGAACCAAGAGAAGAAACAGTTGCAGAATTTGTTCACCTTGTCAGAAAGGCTGAGATAATACTGGACTATGAAGCCAAAGATTTACTCAAGGCTAGAAGGAGACCGTTCAAGAAAAGTGGAAAGTCCAAGGGCAATGCTAAATCAAAGCAGGACAAGTCCACATCAAGCTGTCTTTATTGTGATGGAATAGGCCATTACAAAAGAGAATGTCCAAAGCTAAAGGAAGATCTGAAGAACGGAACAGTCGTTCCATCTTCAGGTATTTTCGTTATAGACTGTATACTTGCTAATTCAACTTCTTGGGTATTAGATACAAGTTGTGGCTCACACTTATGTTCCAATCCACAGGGACTAAGAAGAAGTAGAAAGTTAAGCAAGGGTGAAGTCGACCTATGAGTGGGAAATGGAGCACGGATTGCTGCATTAGCTGTAGGAACTTATTATTTGTCGTTGCCCTCCGGGCTAGTTTTGGAACTGGAAGAATGTTTCCATGTTCCAAGTCTTACTAAAAACATCATTTCAGTTTCTTGCTTAGATGCTAAGGGATTTTCCTTTTTAATAAAAGACAATAGTTGTTCGTTTTATTTTTAAGAGATGTTTTATGGATCTGCTAGATTAGTCAATGGACTTTATTTATTAGATCACGACAAACAAGTTTATAACATAAATACCAAAAAGGCCAAAAAGGATGATTCAGATCTCACCTATATGTGGCATTGTCGATTAGGCCATATAAACTTGAAACGCTTAGAAAGACTTCAAAGGGAAGGAATTCTAGAACCATTTGACTTAGAGGATTATGGTAAATGCGAATCAAGTTTACTTGGCAAAATGACAAAGCAACCTTTCTCTAAAGTTGGAGAAAGAGAAAATAAACTATTGGGTTTAATCCATACAGATGTATGTGGACCAATGAGTACAAATGCTAGAGGTGGTTTCAGCTACTTTATCACTTTCACTGATGACTTCAGTAGATATGGTTATGTCTACCTAATGAAGCATAAGTCTGAATCCTTTGACAAATTCAAGGAATTTCAGAGTGAAGTAGAGAATCAATTAGGCAAGAAGATTAAGGCACTGCGGTCTGATAGAGGCGGTGAATATCTGAGCTATGAATTTGATGACCATCTGAAAGAATGTGGAATTCTATCAGAATTGACTCCTCCTAGAACACCACAATGGAACAGTGTGTCGGAACGGAGGAACAGAACCTTGCTAGACATGGTCAGGTCAATGATGGGTCAGGCCAAACTTCCATTAGAATTTTGGGGACATGCACTAAATACAGCTGCACTCACTATAAATAGAGCTCCGTCTAAAGCTGTCGAAAAGACTCCATATGAGTTATGGTTTGGAAAGCCTCCAAATGTGTCTTTTCTTAAGATTTGGGGATGTGAAGTATACGTCAAACGATTAATTTCAGACAAACTTCATCCAAAATCTTACAAATGTATCCTTGTGGGCTATCCAAAGGAAACAAAGGGGTATTACTTCTACAATACATCTGAGAACAAGGTGTTTGTTGCTCGAGATGGTGTCTTTTTGGAGAAAGATCACATTTCCAAAATGACAAGTGGGAGAAAAGTAGACCTCGAAGAAATTCGAGTCGAACAACAAACTCTAGAGAATGCTCAAGATGACATTCAGGATGAAACTCAGAGATCTTTAGAAGAATCTGGTGAGAATCATGGTCAATCTAGAAATGTTACCCCGCGTAGATCGCAAAGATATAGATCTCAACCAGAAAGGTACTTAGGTATTTTGACGAACGAGAGCTATGACGTTCTATTACTTGAAAGTGATGAACCTGCTACTTACAAACAAGCTATGACGAGCCCTAGCTCCAAGCAATGGCAAGAAGCCAAGCAATCTGAATTAGACTCCATGTCTGAAAAATATGTATGGGATTTGGTCGATTTGCCAGATGGCTACCAAGCCATTGGAAGCAAATGGGTTTTCAAACTGAAAAAGGACAAGGATGGGAAACTTGAAGTTTTCAAAGCTAGATTGGTTGCAAAAGGTTACAGGCAAGTCCACGGCGTGGATTACGATGAAACCTTTTCACCAGTGGCAATGCTAAAGTCTATTCGGATAATGTTAGCAATCGCTGCATATTACGATTACGAAATATGGCAGATGGATGTCAAAACTGCTTTCTTAAACAGCGTTTTAACAGAAACTGTGTTTATGACACAGCCTGAAGGTTTTGAGGATCCAAAGAATGCTAAAAAGGTATGCAAGCTAAAGAAATCAATCTATGGATTGAAGCAGGCATCCAGGAGCTGGAATATACGTTTTGATGAAGCAGTCAGTGATTTTGGTTTCATCAAGAACGCAGACGAATCTTGTGTATACAAGAAGGTCAGTGGGAGCAAAATTGCTTTCCTAGTATTATATGTCGACGACATATTACTTATCGGAAATGACATTCCTATGTTGAACTCTGTCAAGATTTGGCTTGGGAAATGTTTTTCGATGAAGGATCTAGGAGAAGCACAGTACATATTGGGCATCAAGATTTACAGAGATAGATCTAAAAAGATGATTGGACTTAGTCAAAGCACTTATATCAATAAGGTGCTTGATAGGTTCAAAATGGCAGACTCCAAGCGAGGCTACCTACCCATGTCTCATGGAATAACTCTAAGTAAGACTCAGTGCCCAAAAACACTTGATGAGCGTAGACGAATGAATGGGATTACATATGCATCATTGATTGGTTCAATAATGTATGCTATGATATGTACACGCCCGGATGTTGCGTACGCACTCAGTGCTACGAGCAGATACCAGTCAGACCCAGGAGAGGCGCATTGGACTGCTGCCAAGAATATTCTGAAGTACCTGAAAAGGCACAAAGATGACTTCCTGGTCTATGGTAGAGATGATGAATTAATTGTTAAAGGCTATACGGACGCAAGTTTCCAAACCGACAGAGATGATTTCAGATCACAGTCTGGGTTTGTCTTCTGCCTCAACGGAGGTGCAGTAAGCTGGAAAAGTGCTAAGCAAAGCACCATTGCGGATTCTACAACTGAAGCGGAGTACATTGCTGCACATGAAGCAGCAAAGGAAGCTATATGGCTAAGGAAGTTCATAGGTGAACTAGGTGTAGTCCCCTCCATTAAAGGACCAATAGCCCTGTATTGTGATAACAACGGAGCTATTGCACAGGCAAAGGAGCCTAGACACCACCAAAGAGTCAAGCATGTACTTCGTAGATTTCACCTTCTACGAGAGTTCGTTGAAAGAAAAGAAGTCGAGATAAGCAAGATTGGAACTGATGACAACATATCAGATCCATTGACTAAACCTCTGCCGCTGGCGAAGCACAACTTGCACACTACTGCTATAGGAATCAAGCATATTGGAGAATGGCTTTGATGTCCTTATTTAATGTTTTAAAGTTTTAGAGTTTAAATCTTTGTAAAACATTATTGTTTAATCATTCACAATAAATGAATAGAATTCATTTTTCCATTTAATTGTGGTTTATTAAATGATGAGTCCCTTCAATTTAACGATATATTCAAGATAGACTGTCAGGACCAGTCCTGTGACTAAGAAATGTCTATCAAGTGAACTTGAATGTCAAAAGCTGAAAATGGTCCCTGGTCGGAGTTTTCTATAAAATTGGACGCATAGAAAACGTTAGACGACTAGAATGCAAGATGACTAGTAGTTCTGTTTCTTGAACTATGTGGACATGGCAATGTCATAATCATTTGCATAGATACTTACTTTGGGAAGACTAGTATCGGACAGACCTATGAATCTTTACTGTAAGAGATGAAAATATGTCATAAGTAAATTTCATTAAAATTATTAGACACTAAATCCTCAATACCTGAGTGATTTGAGATTACTTGTTTGAGAACTGGTTACTTTGACGTTGACCAACCGTCGCACCGTAAAAGGAGGCTATAAAGGCAACGCTCAGGTAATCACCTATCAAACGAAGTCTAATCTCAAGATCGCAAGATTGGGATTGTCCTCCCATAAATCGGGATGAGATGCTTAAAGTTGTACAAGGCCACTCGGAGAGCTAGAAACTGTGAAATGCATGGCCGTGCTCGGATGAATCATAGGCTATGATTATCTGTTTATTTGATCAGTTGAACTCTGAAACCGAGAAACACCTCTAGACATAATAAGGATGACAACTCTTACCTTATGTTCAAGAGCAAGCATCGAGCGACAAAGGAATTAGGAAATGCACACTTGTCCCTAAGGACAAGTGGGAGACTGAAGGAAATAATGCCCTTGGTCCAAGTATGCATTCAATGTTAAGTCTAATAAATGCGGTTTAGTATTAATTAACAAGTTAATAATTCAGTGAGATCAAGTGAGCTGAATGCCTAGCTAGAGGCCGCTTCAGTTCAAGTGGAATTAATGATATTAATCCACAGCTTACTCTTGACTGAACCCGTAGGGTCACACAAATAGTACGTAAACGGATCAAGTATTTAATGGCATTAAATACTCTATCTATGGATACTCGGAATCGACGGATCTTGGTTTCAGTGGGAGCTGAGATCGTCACAAGCAAGAAATGAATACTCCGGAAACGATGATATTGCCGGAAACGGAAATATGGATCGTATCCGAAATATAAATATTATCCAAGTCGTAGATGTTGCCGGAAACGGAAACATGGTACGTATCGGAAAATATTATCAGAATCGGAAATATTATCGGAATCCGAAAATAATTCTGAAAACGGAAATATTAAATATTTGTCCGAAACGGAAATTAATTCCGGAATCGGAAATATTAAATATTGTTCGTATCGGAAATGAATTCCGGAATCGGGAATTTAATCGGAAGCGTATCGTACGAATTAGCATCGGACGAGGCCAGCTAGACGAAGGCCCAGCACGAAGCCAGGCCATCGCCCAGCGAGCCGCACGCAGCAACGCACGCCTCGACCAGGCCCAGCGCAAGGCCAGGCCCAGCCAAGGGCGCGCGCGCGCAGCACCGCACATGGGCTGTGCGTCTGTCGTGGGCCGCAAGGCCTGTGCGGGTGCACGGCTTGTACGATGCGTGTGCGGCAAATCCTAATCCTATTAGGATTTGTGCAAAGATTAAAATCCTAATCCTATTAGATATGCTTTGTTATTTAGAGTCCTAATAAAGTTCTAATTAGCAAATCCACA
The DNA here is from genome assembly GCF_020520425.1 of Spinacia oleracea. Classification (NCBI taxonomy): domain Eukaryota; kingdom Viridiplantae; phylum Streptophyta; class Magnoliopsida; order Caryophyllales; family Amaranthaceae; genus Spinacia; species Spinacia oleracea. Next base: position 24,166,731 of record NC_079492.1, on the reverse strand, counting down.
TCCTAGTAGGATTACAATTCCTTTTCCATACTCCTATAAATAAGTGCGTAGGGTCACAATTTATGGGTACGATTGAAGTATTCAAAGGGTAAGTTTTTGAAATATAAATCAGCCATACACTTGCAATAAGAGCCGAAAATCCTAAGCACCTTAAGGGCGATTCTAGTTGGTCTAACTTGAGGCGGATCCGGACGCACTGTGGACTATCTACGGAGGGACGACATTTGGAGTCCTAAAGACTTGTTCTTGTTCGGTTCGGGCGCAGCTAGGGAAGGCACGCTACAACATGTATGCATCTATTCTATGCTAAATGATTATGTGCAAATAATATACTTTCCTGGCTTTATGGTTTTTCCGCATGATTTATGAATTGTCATATGAATCATAACCTAACATGATTCTCATAACTGCAGTGTGCGAGTTGTGCTTCGCTTGCGGCAGAGGTTTAGTTAATGGATCTGAGATGTTGTCGTTAGTTCCAATCTTGCTTATCTCGACTTCTTTTCTTTCAACGAACTCTTGTAGAAGGTGAAATCTACGAAGTACATGCTTGACTCTCTGGTGGTGTCTAGGCTCCTTTGCCTGTGCAATAGCTCCGTTATTATAACAATATAGAGCTATTGGTACATTAATGGAGGGGACTACACCAAGTTCACCTATGAACTTCCTTATCCAAATAGCATCCTTTGCTGCTTCATGTGCAAAAATGTACTCCGCTTCAGTTGTAGAATCCGCAATGGTGCTTTGCTTAGCACTTTACCAGCTTACTGCACCTCCGTTGAGGCAGAAGACAAACCCAGACTGTGATCTGAAATCATCCTTGTCGGTTTGGAAACTTGCGTCCGTATAGCCTTTAACAATTAATTCATCATCTCCACCATAGACCAGGAAATCATCTTTGTGCCTTTTCAGGTACTTCAGAATATTCTTGGCAGCAGTCCAATGTGCCTCTCCTGGGTCTGACTGGTATCTGCTCGTAGCACTGAGTGCATACGCAACATCCGGGCGTGTACATATCATAGCATACATTATTGAACCAATAAATGATGCATATGGAATCCCACTCATTAGTCTACGCTCATCTAGTGTTTTTGGGCACTGAGTCTTGCTTAGAGTCATTCCATGAGACATGGGTAGGTAGCCTCGCTTGGAGTCTGCCATATTGAACCTTTCAAGCACCTTATTGATATAAGTGCTTTGACTAAGTCCAATCATCTTTTTAAATCTATCTCTGTAAATCTTGATGCCCAGTATGTACTGTGCTTCTCCCAGATCCTTCATCGAAAAACATTTCCCAAGCCAAATCTTGACAAAGTTCAACATAGGAATGTCATTTCCGATAAGTAATATGTCGTCGACATATAATACTAGAAAAGCAATTTTTCTCCCACTGGCCTTCTTGTATACACAAGATACGTCTGCGTTCTTGATGAAGCCAAAGTCACTGACTGCTTCATCAAAACGTATATTTCAGCTCCTTGATGCTTGCTTCAATCCGTAGATGGATTTATTAAGCTTGCATACCTTTTTAGCATTCTTTGGATCCTCAAAACCCTCAGGTTGTGTCATAAACACAGTTTCTGTTAAAACGCCGTTTAAGAAAGCGGTTTTGACATTCATCTGTCATATTTCATAATCGTAATATGCAACGATTGCTAACATTATCCGAATAGACTTAGCATTGCAACTGGTGAAAAGGTTTCATCGTAATCCACACCGCGGACTTGCCTGTAACCTTTTGCAACCAATCTAGCTTTGAAAACTTCTAGTTTCCCATCCTTGTCCTTTTTCAGTTTGAAAACCCATTTGCTTCCTATGGCTTGGTAGCCATCTAGAAAAACGACCAAATCCCAAACTTGGTTTTCAGACATGGAATCTAATTCAGATTGCACTCGTCATATCTTGTTTGTAAGTCGCAGGTTCATCACTTTCAAGTAATAGAACTTCATGGCTCTCGTTCGTTAAAATACCTAAGTACCTTTCCGGTTGAGACTTATATCTCTGCGATCTACGCGAGGTTACATTTCTAGATGGTCCTTGATTCTCACCAGATTCTTCTAAAGATCAATTAGTTTCAACCTGAATGTCATCTTGAGCATTCTCTAGAGTTTGTTGTTCGACTCGAATTTCTTCGAGGTCTACTTTTCTCCCACTTGTCATTTTGGAAATGTGATCTCTTTCCAAAAAGATACCATCTCGAGCAACAAACACCTTGTTCTCAGATGTATTGTAGAAGTAATACCCCTTTGTTTCCTTTGGATAGCCCACAAGGATACATTTGTCAGATTTTGGTTGAAGTTTGTCTGAAATTAATCGTTTGACGTATACTTCACAACCCCAATCTTAAGAAAAGACACATTTGGAGGCTTTCCAAACCATAACTCATATGGAGTCTTTTCGACAGCTTTAGATGGAGCTCTATTTATAGTGAGTGCAGCTGTATTTAGTGCATGTCCCCAAAATTATATTGGAAGTTCGGCCTGACCCATCATTGATCTAACCATGTCTAGCAAGGTTTTATTCCTTCATTCTGACACACCGTTCCATTGAGGTGTTCCAGGAGGAGTCAATTCAAATAGAATTCCACGTTTTTTCAGATGGTCATCAAATTCATAGCTCAGATATTCACCGCCTCTACCAGACCGCGGCGCCTTAATCTTCTTGCCTAATTGATTCTCTACTTCACTCTAAAATTCCTTGAATTGGTCAAAGGATTCAGACTTATGCTTCATTAGGTAGACATAACCATATATATCTACTGAAGTCATCAGTGAAAGTGATAAAGTAGCTGAAACCACCTCTAGCATTTGTACTCATTGGTCCACATACATCTGTATGGATTAAACGCAATAGTTCAGTTGCTCTTTCTCCAACTTTGGAAAAAGGTTGGTTTGTCATTTTGCCAAGTAAACATGATTCGCACTTACCATAATCCACTAAGTCAAATGGTTCTAGAATTCCTTCTTTTTGAAGTCTTTCTATGCGCTTCATGGTAATATGGCCTAATCGACAAAGCCACAGATAGGTGAGATCCAAATCATTCTTTTTGGCCTTTTTGGTATTTATGTTATAACTTGTTTGTCGTGATCCAATAAATAAAGTCCATTGACTAATCTAGTAGATCCATAAAACATCACTTTAAAATAAAACGAGCAACTATTGTCTTTTATTAAAAAGGAAAATCCCTTAGCATCTAAGCAAGAAACAAAAATGATGTTTTTAGTAAGACTTGGAACATGGAAACACTCTTCTAGTTCCAAAACTAGCCCAGAGGGCAACGACAAATAATAAGTTCCTACAGCTAATGCAGCAATCCGTGCTCCATTTCCCACTCGTAGGTCGACTTCACCCTTGCTCAATCTTCTACTTCTTCTTAGTCCCTGTGAATTGGAACATAAGTGTGAGCCACAACCTGTATGTAATACCCAAGAAGTTGAATTAGCAAGTATACAGTCTATAACGAAAATACCTGAAGATGGAACGACTGTTCCTTTCTTCTGATCTTCCTTAAGCTTCAAGCAATCTCTCTTACAATGCCCCTTCTTCTTGCAGTAGAAGCATTCATATTCAGAATTGGGTTGGCTCATCTTCTTCTTTTCAGACTTGGTGCCGCCAGTTTGCTTAGTCGGGCTGGCCTTCTTGCCACCTTTCTTAGCATTCCTCTTCTTGCCAGATTTCTTGAACTTGCCCCCACGCACCATAAGCACATCCTGCTTATCACTTTTGAGTGTCTTTTCAGCGGTCTTCAGCATACCGTGAAGCTCAGTGAGCGTTTTGTCCAAACTATTCATACTGTAGGATGGTGTCTACAGCCATTTCCTGAGAGAACTGCTGGTCCAGCCGACTCATATTCTCAATGAGTCCAATCATTTTGCGAACATGTGGACTTACGGGCTCGCCTTTCTTAAGCTTGGTCTCAAGAATTTGCCTATGAGTCTCGAATCTTTCGACTCGAGCCAGATCTTGGAACATGTTCTTTAACTCACTGATGATCGTGAAAGCATCTGAGTTGATGGACATTTTCTGTAGATCTGCACTCATGGTTGCAAGCATTAGACATTTTACATCCTTGTTGGCATCAATCCAACGATTCAGGGCTGCCTGAGTGACCCCGTCGCCAGCGGCTTCGGGCATCGCCTCTTCCAGGACATACTCCTTTTCTATCTGCATAAGAACTATTTGCAAGTTCCTTTGCCAGTCAAGGAAGTTTTTCCCGCTCACCTTCTCCTTTTCGAGAATTGATCGGATGTTGAAAGAATTGTTGTTTGCCATAGTTAAAACTACAATTGAAAAAGAATAAACAAATAAATAACCATTCACAGTTTCTCTTAATAAACTTAAATTCTAGCATACATGCATAGTTCAATGTTTATTAAGCATTTTATTCAAGTTATGAGTTCCGACAGGTGTGAATAAAATGATTCCAAGATCCTTAAATCATTGAAGAATTAAGCACATTATGTATTTAGACTCAATTCTAAAATATTTTAGGTAAGCAAAGCCTTTGCTAATAGTCTAGAAACTACTCTTGGTTGATAGGTACGTCTAAGGTCTTATCAGGTAAACCTATCTGTTTTTCCACGACATAAAAGGACTCCTTACTTATATCGTTGAGTTTCACCAAAACTAACATGTAGTCACAATTATTTGTGTACCTTACCCCTTTAGGATCAATAAGTAACACCTCGCTATGGCGGAAAACTATTACTAAGATTGATGTAAAGGTTATCCAAGTAAGTGTTATTTGGCATGGCACCTTTTAAATCAATTTTTAAAGTTTGGAACTTAAGGCTCTTACTATGTTGGTTAGATTTTAAGTGAACTAAAATCCTTAATCATGCAAGCCATAATCTCATGCACAATTAAGACATATTTATAGCAATAAATAACTTAAAGCATGCATAAGATATAAATGTGAACTAGTATGGCCCGACTTCATCTTGAAGATTCAACTTCAAATTCCGTCTTGAAAATGGATTGGAAACTCCGTCTTCAATTTCACCATGGGAGGCGCCATTTTCTTCAAATAGGATAAGCTATAATTGAAACTAATTACAACTATTTGATGGTACGCTGACCATATTTAAATTAAAAACTTTGGTGCATTAGAACAATTTTACATTCAAATTAATGGTATGCAAACCATATTTTCTATTCATATTTGGGCCATACTAGTCACTTTCCATAACCTGCAAAACAGTACATTTACAATATACCATTTACCCATTCATTTATCAATGAATGGCCCACATAGTTGGTTAGTAGAACATATTATGCATCACATAAATATTTGCATCAATTAATCAAGGCTTCCAATAATCTACAAATTATTCAATTCTTATTAATTCTAATCTAGTTGTTTTAACCTTAAAGGAATGTAGACCTAATCAAGAGTTTATGACTAAAACGCTCCCACTAAAACTAAGAAATTTATATGCTTTACTAATTTTAAACATAAAATTGTATTTCCTAGTCTAACAGAAAACTTACAAAATTAATTAAAATTTAAAGCTCATATAAATTATTATTTAAATCCTTTAATTTATTTTCAGTTTATTAAATAAATTAATTTAAATTTAATTAAAGTTTTAATTTTAGTAAAATAATTAGTATAAATAAAATTTATAATAATTAAATTATTCAAAATTAAATTCTGAGGAAAAACTAAATTACGAATTTTAAATTTAATTAAAATCGTTTTTCCAAGTGAAAATCAAAATTAAAATTAAAACGAACCAATCGGGCCAAGACAAGGCCATCGGCTCGCGCCCAAGCCTCGTCGAGTCCAACTAGTGGCCAGGCCCAATGGGCTGCCACTCGACTGATCGTACCGCAAAGGCCGAGCGACCACGCACAAACGCAGCAAGCCCAGCAAGCCACGCTTGCGCGCAGCCCACTCGCCTACTGCCGAGGCACGCTGCTGGGCAACGTACCTGGACGAGCCAGCCATCGCTGCCCGCGCGCACGATGTGTTGTGCTCGTTGCCTTGCCCACTCGCCCATCCCGCCCACTGCTCGCAGCACACGGCGCTAGGCAGGGCTGCTGCCTTGCGTGCATGCCACGCCCTTGCTCGCTGCATTCGTACCGCATGGGCGAAGAGCTCCCTTGCTCGTCGTCGCATGCCCACACTATACAACACCCCTTAAGGGTGGACTATAGTGTCCATTGCTTCGTGCGTGCAAGATTCGTGAACGGATTTTATAAAAATCAAAACTTTATGATTTAAATTTGTCGACGAATTAATAAATCTTATTAATTTCATAAATTTAGGGAGAAAATCGAAAATTTATTATTCAAATTAATTTCCGATTATATTTATTTTCATGGATTCAAATCTAGGTCATAAAATTTTAAAACTTTTTAATTTTAACAAATTTTATGGTGGTTTTTAATCATAGATGCCTAATTAAATTGCTAATTAATTATGAAAATCAAATCAAATTCTAAATTATTCGAATTTCAACAAATTAATTACAATTACAAATTAGGTTGTATAATTAACAAGCTTAGGCATTAAAATTGTTAAACATATACAATACGTCAATCATAGATTCAAGATTTACCTCCGGAATCGCAAATATTTAATTTAACATCCATAAAATTATAAATTTTGCGTTCGAAAAACTAAAACCTCCGAAAAGTCATAGTTAGGCTTCGAATTTGGGAATTCTGGGTTTGGAATCAAATCTTTGATTTTAGTCAAAATTTTAAAACGCCGTTTACATGCGAATTCACTATAAAATTATACGATTCCGACCATTATTGAATAAACTGCCGAAAATCCTGCGAACATATAATTAAATAATCGCACGAATTTGCAATTAATAACAAAAATCGAAATTAATCACCCCTTTAATTCATTGCAAATTTATAAAATTTAACCATGTTAACTATAATTGATTATGGAATTAATTCGAGGCTCGTGATACCACTGTTAGGTTATGACAAATATAAAACATATATTTCATGCGGAAAAACCATAAAGCCATGAATCCAAATTGATTGCCACATAACAATTAGCATAATGTAGGATGCATACATTCGAAGCGTGCCTTCCCTAGCTGCTCCCGAACCGAACAAGAACAAGTTTAGGACTCCAAGTGTAGTCCCTCCGTAGATAGTCCACAGCAAGTTCGCATCCGCCTTAGATTCAATTAACTAGAATTTAGCCTAAGGTATTATGCTATTCGTTTATAATTGTGTGGAAAATTATTAACTTTAGTTTTTAACTTAAAAATATATGAATACTTGAATTGATGTATTATAAATTTTGATTGCCATCACCTATTTATAGGGTAGGATTATCGGAACTAGAAACCTACTAGGATTCAACTTATCTAATTCTATTAGAATTAGATTCAAATTAAATCTATTATTTTTAGTGTTTTGCATAACAACTAATTCTAGTAGTTTTAGGAAAATATTCTAATCGGATAAATCCTAAACACTTAAGGATTCGAAACACGCACGAACATAACGACACACACGAACAGCCAGCAAGGGGCCTGCCCGCGCGCGCGGTGGGTTGGCTCGGCCTAGCAGCTTGTACGCGGCCCACGAAGGGCGCGCCAGCATGCTGGGCCTGGCCTTGCTTTGTTGCTTGGCTGGGCCTTGCATGCTTGGCGGGCTGCTTGCTCGCCTGCTGTGCTTGCGTGGGCTTCGCTAGGCGCGGGCCTAGCTTCGTGCTAGGCCTTGCGTCTAGCAAGCTCTTCCGATGTTTATTTCGTACGACGCGCTTCCGATTAATTTTCCGATTCCGGAATTCATTTCCGATTCGAACAATATTTAATATTTCGGATTCCGGAATTAATTTCCGTTTCGAACAAATATTTAATATTTCCGATTCCGGAATTTATTTCTGATTCCGATAATATTTCCGATTCCTAGAATATTTCCGATTCCAGCAATATTTCCATTTCCGATAATATTTTCCGATACGTACCATATTTCCGTTTCCGGCAACATCTACGACTTGGATAATATTTATATTTCCAATATGATCCATATTTCCATTTCCAGCAATATCATCGTTTCCGGAGTATTCATAATTTTCCTTTTGACGATTTCAGCTCCCACTAGAACCGAGATCCGTTGATTCCGAATATCCATAAATGGAGTATTTAATTCACTTAAATACTTAATCCGTTCACGTACTATTTGTGTGACCCTACGGGTTCAGTCAAGAGTAAGCTGTGGATTAATATTATTAATTCCACTTGAACTGAAGCGGCCTCTAGCTAGGCATATAGTTCACTTGATCTCACTGAATTTATTAACTTGTATTATTAATTAATACTGAACCGCATTTATTAGACTTAGCATTGAATGCATACTTGGACCACGGGCATTATTTCCTTCAGAAACCTACAACTTGCAGTCAAACTATTATCATGAAGATAAATGGGTTTGTGACTTGTAAGAAGCTATGAAGAAACCTAGATTCCCTAAAATGGTTAGAGGCTATATATAGACTCAAATGTTTTAGATGGTCAAAGCCCATAAAAGAGAATCAATGTTTTGACGACAAAATTGAAATTTTGTTGATTTGCAAGAATGGTTTACATCTATTGGTTGCAAATTGGTTTTAAGGATAAAAACCATCAAACATAGAATTGTGTTCACACACAAAGCTAGACTAGTTGCTAAAGATTTCAAGAAAATTCACGGATTGTGTTGAAACCTCATGCAAAATCGTAATGCTCTAGTATATAAATCAAGCAATGATTGCATATTGGTACATATCGCAATTGGATGACAAAACGTATTCCTCAATCAAGTGTTGGAAGAACCTATGTACATGGTATGTCATATATAGGATTTCTGGATCGAAATAATTCTTAAAATGAATGCTAGCTTATGAAATTCGGGTATGGATTTAAGCAAGCAATTGGGAATTGGAACTGTATTTTAGTGAAGCTAATAAGTATTTTAGTTTCATACAATGTACATAATTCTTATAGATATATAAGAAGTTTAGTGGGAGTAAGTAAAACTTAATTGGTCTTATGTGTATCACACACATATCTCTCTATCGTGAAATAACATTCAAATGCTAATGACTTAGATTTTAAATTATTCATCAATGATTGATCAATGCGTAACTTAGTACATATTGGGTATTAAGATCTATTTACAAAGATCTTATAATATTGTTTTAGATTAAGTACTGGCATTTACTAAATCAAACATGAAAGATTCCATTGGAGATATTCGACCCATATAATTAAATCTAAGTAAAGAATGCTTGAACTATGTATAAGCATTTACTAAGTTAAACATCAAAGGATCTAAATGAGATTCTTCACCTATACTATATATTAAAGAATTTAGCTGGATTCAGTATCTACAGAAACTGAATGAGCTAAAGTTACATAAATAGAATTCAATTGGGAATTATTCTGCAAAAGAATTTATCATGTATAATATAATATAAGGATCGCCAAAAATGTATCGTATGGCTTTAGGCATAACGAACATATACCAATCTCTATTGGTCTAAGTAAAGATCAAGTAGATTGAGATCAAGAAAAACTTATGGTCCTTGAAAAGGTACATAGGATTAGTTCTTGATTCAAGGAAATGAAGATATGCTAAATATTTATGCTACACTCATTAACATTGGCAAAGCATCAAGCAAGATCCCTTTGGAGTTAACCATTGGCAAGAACGAGCTATATGCATCGTCGTTTGATACGGCAACATGGATTGAAGACAATGAGTTGTTGCGTGGGGAATTAAATATTAATTTCTATGTTCTAAGATACAGTTGGAAAGTCTTCCACATATCTGTGAACTGCTTAAAAAAGTAAGTCCAAACACAGCATCACTAGCAACCTATACAGTTGAAGTAAAAGTAATTATTGCCTCGGAAGCAATGAAACAGAGTTGTTTATGTTAAAGAGTTCTTCACTGAACTTAGGTCGATCACATGTCTGCTGACTTGATGGTTCTTCATTGCAAAATGCGTAGAACCACTGTTGAAATAAGAAAGACTAGATCACATAATAAGCCAACTCAAAAGATCTTATCATCCTATCTCGAAAGACATTCGATGGAAGTGATATTAATATTGGCAAAGCATAATAACTAAACCTATGCAACAAGTGAGAAGCAACACTCACATTGTGGCACTGGAAATCAAGCATAGCTTTGAATTCCATTAATTTTTTAAAAGATGGGTTAGAGGCCCATGGTTGTAAAACATTGGGGGTTGAACATTTATCATATATGAAATGTATTTTCATATTCCATTTAATCTTGGTTTAGTATTAAATCATGAGTCCTTTAAATTTGACAATATATATTCAAGATAGACTGTCAGGGCCAGTCTTGTGACTAAGAAATGTCTATCAAGTGAACTTGAATGTCAAAAGTTGAAAATGGTCTCTGGTCGGAAGTTTTCTATAAAGGTGGACGCATAGAAAACGCTAGACGACTAGAATGCAAGATGACTAGTAGTTCTGTTTCTTGAAATATATGGCATGGCAATGTCGCAATCATTTACATAGATACTTATTTAATAAGATTAGTATCGGACAGACCTATAAAACTTTACTGTAAGAGATGAAAATCTATCATAAGTAAATTTCATTACATTATTAGACACTAATCCTCAATACTTGAGCGATTTGACATTACTTGTTTGAGAACTGGTTACTTTGACGTTGTCAAGCGTCGCACCGTAAAAGGAGACTATAATGGCAGCTCTCAAGTAATCACTTATCAAACGAAGTCTAACCTCAAGATCAAAAGATCGGGATTGTCCTCCCATAAATCGGAATGAGATGCCGAAAGTTGTACAAGGCCACTCGGAGAGCTAGAAACTGTAAAATGCATGGTCATGCTCAGATGAATCATAGCTATGCGTAGACACCTACTTTTGTCCCCATTCCCGCAAGGGAAAGGTTTGATGATGAAAACGTAAATATCCACTTGACAACGCATCTCCTATAAAATAAACGAATCTCGATTCCCCATTTCATTTCACCCGAAACCTGCTATTTATGGAAACCTGCTAAAAATAGTAACTGCCGTAAAAGGTAGCTTCTAAAAGTGGCAAATCATAAAAGATAGAAACCTGTCAGAATTAAGTGTTGCATTCCAACATAAATCCTAAATGAGATAGAAAACTGCGAGAATCCTATTCCTAATATGATTCAGAAATAAGAGTTACGTATTAATTAAAATCCTAACGAGCCTAGAGTTCGTAACGGGCCCAGACGCATTCCGTCATAAAATTGATACGCGCTAAAAGACTCGAATTAATCTCAAACTCTATGGATTTCAGGAATCCGAATCTGACTAAAGAAAACAGCCTAGACCCTATTTTCAACGCCTGGCTCTGGGCGCCGAAATCTTCGGCGCCCAGGCCTGGGCGCTGAAAATACCTGGGTACGTGTTTTTTCCTAATTCTTTGTGGATTAGAACTCTGCAATTCTATCTTTCCACGAACTCTTCCCTATAAATAGGCCCCTAAAATCGACGTGACAGAACACACAACAACACACAATTATATTCTGAGTATTGACTCCAACCCTTAGCCTAAGCCTCTCGCTGCGAAATTGTTCACGCGTTCTATCGCAATCGATCCGTAAATCGAACAGAACGTATCCTGTCCCATAATTAAGATTCGTTAAATAAAAAGGAGAAATAGCAAAGTCAAAGTGGTTAGTTTTCTGAGAACCGTGACGCACCTCTCAAGGGTGCGTCGTAATGTGTCCCTTTTCGATGATTTAACTGCTTTCCTCGCCCTTTTTATGAACTGTTAAACTAACATAATCTGATTGTTCTATCACGCCTAACAAAAATAATATTTTTGGGAAATCGGATTATCATGCTAGGTCCCTTAATGCTATTTAAATCAGATAATCACGATCGAATTAGTATTATATGTTGCATATTGCTAAAATCAACTCAGATTAGTTTAATAGTTAATGCATGTCCCTTCAATTATTTATGCTGAGCTAGTAAGGATATCCTGCCTCTGGAGTTATCGACGAGCGAAGTACTCCTCTCGGTAGTTACAGTCCCCCGAACCCTCAATCTCTACCTTGCGGGTGTATATTGAGAGATCCCCACACCAGGGATCACAAGGGAACCTACGGCCGTCGTGGTATATTACTAGTCAATTGGGTGTATACTCACAGGAAATCCAATTACACTTAATTGAATAAAAAGAATCGTCACACCCACGAGGGACGAGGTCACGCATTAGCCTCGTGCTTTTCCGACCCCCTCACAGTGGCGACTCCACTAGGGATAGTGAAGGAAATACTCGTGTTTGTAGGTAATCAAAATAGCCGAAGGGTGAAACGATCCTACCCCGCGTTTATTTCCCCATCAAGTTGGGACGACCTGAAAATCAGCATATTAATGTGAACGGACAGAACATCATAACGAATCTCGGCTCCCTCTGGAGTTGGGACTAAGGATACCTTTTTTCGCCAATAGGGGGGTGCATACGCCGCGCATGTTTCCCACTCGGTACTTGTGCAGGTAGTACACCTATCCCGAACCCAATCGCTCGCCCATTAGGTCCCTCTCGCCTGCATGCCCCCTTGGCTTGCACTTGCGGATTGGCCTCTTGAGCGAAATTTGTCTGTTGAAAACACTACCTCGACCGGGGCATGTGTTGGATCTACGATATAAGCGGTACCAAGCCAGGCGCAAATAAACTACCCATAGAAGCCTATCATAAACTACGTGACATATTTAATTTTCAAATCCATGTTTGTAATGTAGTTATGTGTAGCGAAATATGTGATTGTGTGTGACAAACTATCCTAGAAAACCAACGACCTTAAAAATTGCCCAAACATTCATAGACTAATTTGCCAAAGAGTTATACCAAAACACGTGTTCCGCAAACCCGAATGATCGCCACAAAATAAGCGACGCTCGGAATGGCCTGTAACGAATCCCACAAATGCTGCTATGCGTAAAGGACGTTATTAGGCAAGCACGCAAATCGAAGTCGCATAAACAGAAGACAGAAAACGAGAACCAGCCAGGGACGCATTTTCAACGCCCTTGGCTGGGCGCCAGAATTTCTCACGCCCCTCGCTGGGCGCTGAAGTTGCATCTTGGCCTTTTGGTCAGACGCAGCAGCCTCGGTGCCCGCGCGAAAGGAAAATACGTAGCGCAAAAAAATGTTCATAAAAAGAATTGCTACGAGGGCATAAGAATAGCACTCGATTTCAAAAGCGACTCGTGAAAAAATTAATAACTCTTTGTGTCGTTGTTAGGCCTCCTACAACGGCAATGCTCGGCACCAAAACCGAACATGCTAATAACTATGAGTGTCACACGGGCAAGTGTTTCGAAAATCCAAAGAATGACCAAAATAAAAAAAAACCAAAAAGTGTACCGACAAAAGAAAGAGTGAAAAACCAATTTAGAGAGTCGAAGTCTAGACTAAGTAATGCTTGAAACTTTGGGAACCTAAAACTTTAGCTTATCTTATGCCTAGGACTGGTCCTGCCACTTGGTGCCGATCAGGGAATCAACGGTTAGTGCGTCTAGAAGATACATCGCCAACACCAGGTTTAGTAACTCCAAGCTCCGCCCGTCGTCCCTCATTTCAAGGATATCCGCTTCCCCAACCTCGATTCGCACCTTCAAACATGTCCATCGAAGATTTGCAAGACCAGATGGTCCAAATGACCCAACTTATGGGCCAACTGAAAATGGAAAATGAAGCTTTAACGGCTGCGCAAGCCAAAAATGACCTCGATAACGAGAAAAGGATAGAAAAAATGGTCCTACAGCAAACCATGGGGAGCAAATACTTCTCCCTCGATCCTGAACCTTTTCCTGGCAAATTACCAGAAAAGTTCAGTTCATCTGACTTACCAAAGTTCAAGGCCACGGACAACCCCCGTGATCATCTACTGAGCTTTGTGAATACCATGAACTTGAAAGGCGTAGACAAGTCCATGTACTTACCTGCCTTTCCTTTGTCCTTGGAACCTGTGCCGCTCAAATGGTACTATCACCAGGACCCTAAGCTCTTCCCCACTTGGGAAGACTTTGTCAATGTCTTCATCAAGCAATACTCGTCGAACATGGATTTCCACGTCACCATGCGCGAGCTGGAAGTTCTCTTCCAAAAGAAAAATGAGGGTTTCACAACCTACTTTGCTAGATGGAGGGACCAGACGGCCCAGCTAATCAATAGGCCTCCCGAAACAGAATTGGTCCGAAAATTCATTGACAACCTGGACCCGGCTTACAGACAACACCTTAGGTACCTAGGACTCGACACTTTCAAAAGAGTTTATGATGTGGGAATAAAGATCGAGGACGACCTCGCCAAAACCATACAGAGCAAACCCACATATAAGACCAACACCTATAATCGGGGTAACACATCCCAAGCCCAAGAAGTCCATGCTGTAGAAGAGGCTCCCGCCCGAAGAAACCCTGCAAGATGGGTCCGAGACCGAAAGTTTGCCCCACTCGGGTCAACTTTGGTACAAGCCTTTGAAAGACTAACCAATCAAGGAAAGTTGAGACCTATAGGCCCCACCCGTGACCCTCCTGTCAAAAGCAAATATTGGGTCGAAGGTACTTACTGCAAATTCCATCAAGGAAATGGGCATGACACTGAAAACTGCTGGAGTCTAAAACATACGATCCAGGACATGATAGAGGATGAAGTGATACCTCTCCCTAACGTTGGCAATCCCAACAACAACAAGAGCCCACTCGGCTCTTGTCACATCTCTCTCGACCAACCAGAGAATTTCGACCCCACGGTGTATATTACACCTCAAGGTGCACCACTCGCTGTGGTCCCTATGGATCGAATCGAGAGGGAAGTGTGCGGTGTGTGGAACGATGATGCTGAAGATAGTTACCTATCTCAAGTCTCGGGCCAGGACTTCTTCACTGAAACTTGGCCCGGGTATGCTCTCATTGACACCACCCCTCAGGAGCCCGAGGTCGACAACCTCACCCGATCCGGAAGAATATACCAACCGGATATTCACCCACCTCCTATGGACGACGTCCCGGTTAGGCAAACTCCTGAGAATGGACGGCACGCTACCGTCGCGGAAGTCATTGAAAACCCTCTCCTGAAACAACTAAAAAGAACCCAGGCCGAGAATACCATCTGGGATCTTATGTGTACTTCAAAGGAACATCGCGAAAAGCTTATTCGCTCACTTGACCTCATCTCAGTACCTACAGATATCACACCTGACTCATTGGTTAGCCATGTCACGAGAGATGCCGGGGAAAAGGCCATAGTTTTCACTGATAAAGACTTACCCAAAGAGGGGGGTGCTCACAATAAAGCCCTTTACCTAGTGGTTGGATGCAAAGGATAAAACATCCCCCTAGCGCTCGTAGATAATGGTTCGGCGGTTAATGTCTTCCCATTGCGAACCGCCCATTGCTTGAGGCTAGGAAACGATGACTTCCAAACCTCCACGCAAGGGGTACGAGCTTATGATAACTCCCGAAGGCCTGTATTGGGGAAAATCAACCTTACCATATAAACCGGGCCTGTGGCACGCACCACGGAGTTTCAGATAATCGACATCAAACCCACTTTCAACCTCCTCTTGGGGCGACCTTGGCTCCATGACTTAGGAGGTGTGGCTTCTACCTTGCACCAAATGGTTAAACTTAACCATAACGGGGTAATACTAGAAATCCGCGCCCCTCCTCTCGACGTCAGTTGTACTATGGTTGGAACGGCTGAAGCTGCAGACGACCTTTATGGGTTTCAAATGGAAGAAACAATCCAGTTCATCGAAGATTATGATCCAGCATTCCTAGACCCGCATGCATCCCGAGTCATCCCTAGAATGCTGTTAGCTCAAGGCTATTTTCCAGGAACCCCATTGGGCATAAGGAAGAAGGAATGCACATTCCATCCTTTCCCCGACAAATCTACTCCCTTTGGCTTAGGTTATGAACCAACGGAGGAAGATATTGCTGACCGCCTATCTAGGCTACGCCTTAACAAAACCAAACAAACCACCCTCCTTCCCCCATATCAAAGGACCCTTAACGGGATGTTCATTCGGGAAGGAGAAGAACACCCATGCTGTGATTTCCCTGAACCCTTCGTTCAGGATGGCTTGCTAAAACCCGGATTTGAAATTTTCCATGACTGCCACACCTTGGATGAGGCACCCCACCTCACCAAGACTAAAATAGCTGAAATATTGGACAACCAGGCTCTATGGACATTGTTTAACGAATCGAGGCCTATGGAGGACGAGACTGTGATGACTACCCTAGCTTTACAAGATGAAGGTTTCGATCCAACCCGGTTAATCTCTCCTGCATCAACACTAGAAGAGGTCGAGAACGGATGGGTTAAGACATATCAGTGGGTCAACGCAAAAGGAATGGAATTCAAGATGAGTACCGGTGAAGGACCGAAGTTTTATGAGACTAAACCCCAGGCTTGAGCCACATAGAGCACCATTAGTAAAAAGCGCCTAGTAGTTCTTTAGATTGATAGAAAAAATAATAGAGACTTTAGATGGTCCTAAGGCCCTTTAGAATATGGGTCAGTTTTATTTCAGTGTGTTTTCCTTACTTTCCGAATCAATAAAGGCGTAAAATTTCTCCTAAAATTTTTATTCTAACACTAAATAAACACCAAATGTACTTGCAAAATACAAAAATAAAGAGGCGGCCCACTCTAGGCCCAACAAACAAAGCCCACTCGGTTTTGAAATAGTGCCATGGGAACCAATTCCCGAAACCCACAAAATAAACCACACTATCCCATTCATATCCCCAAAACCTAAAAAGCCAACCAGTGTCATCATAAGAGCCAATCCATGCAGCCCAAAATCAAAGGAAATCAAAAATTTAAAACAATGCAAATGTTACAAAAAAAAACAGATTCATAAAACATAGATTCCATCATACCCTTCAGTAACAACCCACCTCCAAAGCCTACACAAAGATCTTCATAACTTCCGCACCCTAACTCCATTTTCAAAACTGTTTCAAGTCACCAATAGAAAAAATTAATCCAGACAAAAGTGCATTTCACGCTAACAGTCAAAAAAGCCTCCAAAGTAGCCTCAAAATTAAAGCAAAATATCAAGGCACCACAAAAAAAAAATAGAAATAAACGCAAGAACATGTGAAGCAAAGCGTCAAAAATTGACCGCCCAAGTCATTTTCAGCGCCCAGGGCTGGGCGCCGAAATTTCTGACGCCCCAGCCTGGGCGTTGAAACTCTCTGCCTGCCAAAAGTTTTCTTTTGAAAGTGCTCGTCATTTTATCCGCACACAACGGAAAAATAACGAACACTTGGGGGGTACAGTACGTATCCAAATAGGTTTACCAAGAATATAACTATACAAATTAGTTGAATTTTACGCAACCTATGGCAAAAAAACGGCAGATGAAAATAATGATAAGTACTTCACTCATTTGACCAATTAAGTAATATGTTTCCACTTCAGGACATATCTACCGAAATCCGGCATACTAGAACTTATTCTAAAGCTAGAACTACGCGCGACCTGATTCTGACAAGATACGTAGGCAATCCTTACCAAGGATTCGGTCCAAATAAAAAAAATAATATATTCTTTGCAAAAAAAGTGTTAGACATATAAAATACATAAAAAAGAGGAGAAACAAAAATAAATGAAAACTAAAAATACGCCTTTATTACAATATAATAAGAAGGAAAACAGAGTGCTAAAAATAAAAACAAACACGACTGAAATAAATAGAGGGCACCTACACCCTAGCAAGAACTACACTACTCTAGTTCTTCTGGATCATCAAATAAAGTCTTGTAGAGGGCAATATTCGCAGGATCCACTCCCACAGTCCTCTGCGCTGCCCCAATGTCAATCTTCATAAGAACCGGCTCCTGGACACTAACTTCCAAAGATGCCAAGGCTTCAGAAACGTTCTCAGTTATAGCCCGCTCAGCCTCAAGGGCACAGACAATGATGGGAGAAGGATTATTATCATCAACTAGACTAGCCGCTGTTTCTACAGGCGGCTGAGCCTTCCTAACCCATACATTGTTCCGGCGACGATCTCCACGAGAGCTTGCATTTCTTTTAACAACAGCAGGCCCCTTCCTATTAGGCATCTTTTTAGGCCTGAAACTGGAACGGGGAGGAACTTCCTTTCGCTTTCGATCAGGACGAGCTTTCACAGTCTTAATACTATAGGTACGAGGTCTGGCAGAATCAGGACCCTCATACTTAACACGAATACGAGGTATCAAAAGCTCAGCCGACTCCCCGTTTCGAGCCTCGATCCTCACATCTTTGTCATCGGAGCCCATCCACAACTTGTAGTTTTCAGAAAGACCCACAAAGCCATTTGTAGCTACAGCCCAACACGGTAGACCATCATAATACTTAGCCCACGCTAAGACCCGTGTTTGTGAAAAGGCCGCTACCTTAAGTGGTACCGTATCAGAAAAGGGGATAGTCTGCCTTAAACCATATTGACGCATGACTCGGTAAGGGAAAATAGAAATGGGACGAGATAGCCCCAACAAAGAAACACAAAACCGATACATCAGACCCCCCGGTCATAGTAGTCAAACCCCACCATGGTACCACCCACTTAATAGAACAAATGCCATAAGTAAAAAAGGAGGTCCATTCGGCCTCGTCCTGGCCTTGGTGCAAGTATTTTCGGTTACCCAAAGCTATAGGGCGATAATGTTTAGGATCGGCAGGAGCTTCCAAAAGTCTAAGCCGTTCCGCAAGCCAAATCTGCAAAAACAGGTACGATCGAATCAAAAGAATGAAAAGAAAGAAAAAACGATTCCTGGGGCGCAGTTTCAACGCCCAGGACCAGGCGCCGAATATTCCAGCGCCCAGCCCTGGGCGCTAAACTCAGCCCCAGGCAAAAAGAAATATACGCAAAAAAAACATACATGTGCGCAAGGAAAAGATCGATTACCTGCAACAATAGGGGGCTCCCCTTTAAATATTCGGATTTGGCATCCTTCTTCAGCTCATCCGCACTCAGCAAAGTCTCGGCAACAACCAACGGCATGATAGAATAGCAACTTTCCATCTGGCTAATCAAGGGGATCAACCTTATGTCACCGAACTCACCATTGTTATTCAACAGCAAATAATGATTCAACAAGCAAAATACAAGGGCTCGAATATTCAATTTCTGTTCGGTCATATTTTTACTAGGCCTAAAGTGGTGTTTTACAAGTTTCGCCAAGTTAACCTTATCATCTACAACAATTTCAGCAAACATGTTATCATCTAGCCCTAGGAAAGCCCTTATGGTTGTTTTACCCTCTTCAATAGTGCCAGGGGTAACAGGAGTAGCATTAGTAGGATAACCAAGGATCGCAGCAAATTCATCAGGCAAAGGACATATTTCATTGCCCCGAAAGGCAAAAACATGATGATCGGAGTCCCAAAAGCTTAGGGCAGCATGCAGAAAGTTATAATCAATATTAATTTGTTGTAAGCCTAAAAGTGCCTCTAAGTGGTATTCTTTTAACAAAGTTTTTTCTGTGGGAGTAAGGGCCCGTAGCCAACGCCTAACAGTCCCTTGGAGTGAGAAAGTAGGGATCGACATGGCAAAAGCAGTGAATAATTAAAGCACAACAAAAAGAAAAGAAAGAATTTGATAGTAGTAGAAAATAAGGGACGTATCTAGCCCTTATATACAGCTGAACGCACCCCATGACATCCTGATCCCATTCAGAGACGTGTTAGGAAATCCGAAAGTCAAATATTACCAGGAAAGGACTTTCAGCGCCCACGGCTGGGCGCCGAAATGTTTAACGCCTGGCCTTGGGTGCTGGAAATGCAGCCCAAGGCCCAGATTTCACAAAACACGGAACTGGAAAGGACTTAAGACCGTGTTGCTAAACACGAGGCCCTATTGCAAGTAGGATCAAGCCCAAAGCACCTTTAGCTCCCAAATAAGCAAGAAAAAAAATTTAATAAAGCTTGGTCGAAACTTAGACTCGTCTCGGAAAATGCTCATGTACACTTTTCAAAAAAAAAAAAACAGCAAGTTAAATATCATGGTCATTCTTCGAAACACCAAAAATATGTGTCGTCAAGTCATTGGTTTTCCAAATAAAAAATGTCTGTCTATCAAAGGGTTAATCCGGGCCAAGCTAAAACCGGATGTCGCCTGAAAACTAAAGTCGCACTCCACGGCTTCGCTAAAGTAGCACACTACTATAGGAGGTCGCTCGCACATACGAGCATGACCCCAAACATGATTACAAGATGCGAAAAACAACCGACGAGCCCCAGTGCTTAGGGGCTCGCGAAAAAAATAGACTCCAACGAGGAGCGCGCGATCAAAATCACATTCCAAAACTGCGCCATACACCATATCATGTTTGGATATCTCAAAAAAAGAACAACAAATAGGTTCGACCTCATCGAAAGGACGTCACTGACGCTTGTGCACGGTCCTCTGATCAAAGACCAAGTCGAGCCGTAAAGACTAGCTCAAAATCATGAAAGCGGACGGTCGCAAGACAAAGATCCGTCTGAACACGTTGTCAGCCCACGTTCAGGTTACAACTAAATTCGAGCACCCCTCGAAAGAATTCGCTCTTGCAAGAATGAATAAAAGAAATTCTCAAAAGAAATCACAAAGAACCAAAGAAAATAGGAACTTGCCCATCTTCAGTCGGCAAGATCGCGTCACAAACCGCGCGAGTTCCCAAATCGAAAAGAAAACGAATTTAGGGACGTCCACCCTCAGCAGACAGGGTTCGCCCACCCTCAGCGGGCGGGGTCTGCGTCACTAGCCGCGCAGGTCCTCAGTTTTCGACAAAAAAATAAAGTCTTCGAATTTAAAATAGGCTCGCCATCTTCAGCCGGCGGGGTCTACGGCGCAAACCACGTAGGTCCGTATTTTCAAAAAAGCAAAATAAATTTCAAAATAGATTCGTCCACTTCTATCAGACGGGGTGTCCACCCTCAGCGGACAAGGTTCGCCATCTTCAGCCGGCGGGGTCTACGTCCCAAACCGCGTAGGTCCTTATTTTCAAAATTTCAAAAACAGATTCGTCCACTTCTATCGGACGGGGTGTCCACCCTTAGCGGACAGGCTCGCCATCTTCAACCGGCGGGGTCTGCGCCATTAAACCGCGCAGGTCCTTAGTCGCTGCAGCGATAACTTTTGCTGGATTTTCCTTCGTTTTACGTCCTATAAAAACAAGGGTGCTGGATTTTCCTTCGTTTTACGTCCTATAAAAACAAGGGTGCTGGATTTTCCTTCGTTTTACGTCCTATAAAAACAAGGGTGCTGGATTTTCCTTCGTTTTACGTCCTATAAAAACAAGGGGGTTTTCTCGTTTAGCTAGCCCTGAAAATGAGAATCTTTAAAAAAAACGTTTTTACCTCGTGATTGGGCTTGGCCAGGCCCAATTACACTTTATAGCTTTGATTTCGAAAACATCTGTAGTTACTCCCAATGACAAAGTGAGGGAGTTTCTACGCACCTTTAGATCCTTCCAATGACAAAGTGAGGAAGTTTCTATACTATCAGTTGACAAATCCCAATGACACGTGAGGGATATGTCGACACTTCAAGGGATGACCCTTAAGTCAAATGTTATAACTCGGGGGCTCGTGAGACCCTCGCAAAACAGGTCACATACACCATGGCTTGTGTGACGCACTCCGTCTAATACTTTGACCATCATCTTACTCCAAGACTCAGTCAAAGTGGGGGCTAACTGTAGACACCTACTTTTTTCCCCATTCCCGCAAGGGAAAGGTTCGATGATGAAAACGTAAATCTCCACTTGACAACACATCTCCTATAAAATAAACGAATCTCGATTCCCCATTTCATTTCACCCGAAACCTGCTAAAAATAGTAACTGCCGTAAAAGATAGCTTCTAAAAGTGGCAAATCATAAAAGATAGAAACCTCTCAGAATTAAGTGTTGCATTCCAACATAAATCCTAAATGAGATAGAAAACTGCGAGAATCCTATTCCTAATATGATTCAGAAATAAGAGTTACGTATTAATTAAAGTCCTAACGAGCCTAGAGTTCGTAACGGGCCCAGACGCATTCCGTCATAAAATTGATACGCGCTAAAAGACTCGAATTAATCTCAAAATCTACGGATTTCATGAATCCGAATCTGACTAAAGAAAACAGCCCAGACCCTATTTTCAACGCCTGGCTCTGGGCGCCGAAATCTTCGGCGCCCAGGCCTGGGCGCTGAAAATACCTGGGTACGTGTTTTTTCCTAATTCTTTGTGGATTAGAACTCTGGAATTCTATCTTTCCACGAACTCTTCCCTATAAATAGGCCCCTAAAATCGACGTGAAAGAACACACAACAACACACAATTATATTCTGAGTATTGACTCCAACCCTTAGCCTAAGCCTCTCGCTGCGAAATTGTTCACGCGTTCTGTCGCAATCGATCCATAAATTGAACAGAACGTGTCCTGTCCCATAATTGAGATTCGTTAAATAAAAAGGAGAAATAGCAAAGTCAAAGTGGTTAGTTTTCTGAGAACCGTGACGCACCTCTCAAGGGTGCGTCGTAATGTGTCCCTTTTCGATGATTTAACTGCTTTCCTCGCCCTTTTTATGAACTGTTAAACTAACCTAATCTGATTGTTCTATCACGCCTAACAAATATAATATTTTTGGGAAATCGGATTATCATGCTAGGTCCCTTAATGCTATTTAAATCAGATAATCACGATCGAATTAGTATTATATGTTGCATATTGCTAAAATCAACTCAGATTAGTTTAATAGTTAATGCATGTCCCTTCAATTATTTATGTTGAGCTAGTAAGGATATCCTGCCTCTGGAGTTATCGACGAGCGAAGTACTCCTCTCGGTAGTTACAGTCCCCCGAACCCTCAATCTCTACCTTGCGGGTGTATATTGAGAGATCCCCACACCAGGGATCACAAGGGAACCTACGGTCGTCGTGGTCAAACATAATTGCACTCCCTTTATGTCACGATAACCGGGTTTTGTCAAGTTTTCTCATTGTCGTTAAAAACTGAATGGCGACTCCTATATTACTAGTCAATTGGGTGTATACTCACAGGAAATCCAATTACACTTGATTGAATAAAAAGAATCGTCACACCCACGAGGGACGAGGTCACGCATTAGCCTCGTGCTTTTCCGACCCCCTCACACTATGATTATCTATTTATTTGATCAGTTGAAATCTGACACCGAGAAATACCTCAGGACATAATAAGGATGACTACTCTTACCTTATGTTCATGAACAGGCATCGAGCAACAAAGGAATTAGGAAATGCACACTTATCCCAAAGGACAAGTGGGAGACTGAAGGAAATAATACCCTTCGTCCAAGTTTTCATTTAATGCATTTAATGTTAAGTCTAATAAATGCGGTTTAGTGTTAATTAACAAGCTAATAATTCAGTGCAATCAAGTGAGCTGAATGCCTAGCTAAAGGCTGCTTCAGTTCAAGTGGAGTTAAAAACATTAATCCACAACTTACTCTTGACTGAACCCACAGGGTCACACAAATAGTACGTGAACGGATCAAGTATTTAAGTGAATATATTATTCATTAAAGTACTTTATTTATGATCATTCGAAAATGAAGGATCTCGGTTCTTGTGGGAGCTCAAATCGTCAAAAGGCAAAGTAAATAATATTCCGGAAATGAAGATATTGCCGGAATCGGAAATATGGTTCAGGACGGAAAAATAAATATAATCCAAGTCGTAGATGTTGCCGGAAACGAAAACATGGTTCGTATCGGAAAATATTAACGGAAATAGAAATATTGCCGGAATCGGAAATATTGTCGGAAACGGAAATATTACCGAAATCGGAAATATTGTCAGAATGGGAAATTATTACCGGAATCGGAAATATCAACAGAAACGTAAATGTTGTTTGAAACGGAAATAAATTCCGGAATCGGAAAACGAATCGGAAGCTCGACGGGCGACAAGTCGGCAAGCGAGTCGGCTCATCACTCGACAAGCAAAGGCCACACGCACATTGCAACGCACAAGGCCTAGCGTTGACGCTGAGCACAAGGCCCAGCGCCAACGCTAGGCCTAGCGCTCAGCAATGGTGATGGCGTGTTGTGCGATGGGCCACGACCAAGCAGCAGCAAGCAATGGGCCACGACCAGCAGCGAGCCTCGCTTAGGCAAAGTCAAGGAGCACGCCAGCGTGGGTCTACAAGGTTGCGTTGGTGGAGAGTCCTTGTGCACCAAGGCTTGTGCGATTTCTTCGGCGCCAAGTAACTTGGGCCTTAAGAAATCAGTTTTCCTACTTCTACTAAAATTAGATATTTTGGATAGATTTGAAACACTTAATGTTTAACTAATCCTAGAATTCTAATGCTACTAATTAACTAGAGTCCTAATAGGATTAGTTAATTGAATCCTAGTAGAATACTAATTCCTTATTTCCTACTCTACAAATATGAGGCCAGCCCTTATAATTTAATGACCCATATAATTTAATTTAAGGGAGAGCATAGTTTATAGCCTAACCCGAGTGCATAAAACCTTAGTGAATATCTTAGTTGGTTGAACCTAAGGCGAATCCGAACGTGTTGTGGACTTTCTACGGAGGGGCGACACTTGGAGCTCTAAAGAGTTGTTCTTGTTCGGTTCGGGAGCAGCTAGGGAAGGCACCCATCACACTGTATGTAACCTAAATTATGCTAATTGACTATGTGGCAATTAATTTGGATTCCTAGCTTTATGGATTCGTATAAGTTTTTATAACATAGCAATGTGATATAGATATACCTTTTCCATCTTTACCATGATTTCCCACATTCTTTCCACGTCCTCTACCGACCATTCTTTATCAGCTAGATCCATACTATGACATAAACCACAATAAAAGATTAATTTCAAACAAAAATAAACAGATTAGTAAATATTTTTCAAATATGAAAGGTGTTAGATTATGATACATATAAATCATATATATAGCATGCGGAAAAACCATAAAGCCAGGAATCCAAATTAATTGCCACATAATTTAGGATACATACACTTTGTGGCATGCCCTTCCTAGCTGCGCCTGAAACGAACAAGAACAAGTTTAGGACTCCAAATGTCGTCCCTCCGTAGATAGTCCACAGCATGTTCGGATCCGCCTTAGATTTAATTAACTAGAATTGCACCTAAGGTATTATGTTATATTCGAATATTTGAGGCAAATATTATTGTTAGTTTTAATCCTTAAAACTAGGTGAATACTTGAAATTATGTATTCATAAATTTTAAATGCCATCACATATTTATAGGGTAGGAATAATGGAATTAGAAGTCTACTAGGATTCAAGTAATCTAAATCTACTAGAATTAGACTTTACTTAAAACTAGTAACTCTAGGAAAGTAATCTTTTAATCTAATCCTAATTGCTTAAGGATTTGATGCATGCACGAACTCCAACACACACACGAGCACGGCCCACAATCGAGCAGGCCATGCCCGCGAGCGCGGAGAAGCCCACGAGTGGCCTCGCAGCCCACGAGTGCTCGCAAACCTTTGCTCGCAGCCCGCGTGTTGCTTCGCATCCCAAGGGCGCGCTGGGCCTGGCCTTGCGCTGGGCCTTTGCGTGCCTTTGGCTGCTTGTTACTCATGCTTTGCGCGCTGGGCTTGCCAGGCGTGGGCCTGGCTTCGTGATGGCCCTTCTTCTAGCAAGCTCGTCCGATGTTTATTTCGTACGACGCGCTTCCGATTAATTTTCCGATTTCGGAATTCATTTCCGATTCGAACAATATTTAATATTTCCGATTCCGGAATTAATTTCTGTTTCGAACAAATATTTAATATTTCCGATTCCGGAATTATTTTCCGATTCTGACAATATTTCCGTTTCCAGCAATATTTCCGATTCCGGCAATATTTCCATTTCCGATAATATTTTCCGATACGTACCATGTTTCCGTTTCCGGAAACATCTACGACTTGGATAATATTTATATTTCCGATACAATCCATATTTCCGTTTCCGGCAATTTCATCGTTTCCGGAGTATTCATAATTCACCTTTGACGATTTCAGCTCCCACTGGAACCGAGATCCGTCGATTCCGAATATCCATAAATGGAGTATTTAATTCACTTAAATACTTGATCCGTTCACGTACTATTTGTGTGACCCTACGGGTTCAGTCAAGAGTAAGTTGTGGATTAATATTATTAATTCCACTTGAACTGAAGCAGCCTCTAGCTAGGCATACATTTCACTTGATCTCACTAAATTATTAACTTGTATAATTAATACTGAACCGCGTTTTATTAGACTTAGTATTGAATGCATACTTGGACCAAGGGCATTATTTCCTTCAAAAGGAACCATCATATAATACACTATTGAATTTCATCATACAATGAGCAAAATAATCAGTTTAAACAACATTAATTATCACTACAATTCTACCCAAATATGCCAAATAAAAGACAAACAATATAAACATTTATATCCAAAAGAAACAAAAAATATTTCTTTTCATCCATCCGATGACCCAGAGGACTCAAAGTTGAATTCATCCTCTTCACTTGTATCCTCTAGTTCAATATCACCATCATTAATGAAGTCATCTTCTTTCCCGTTCTCCTAGATCGCCTTTTTAACCTATCTCACAATTGAAGGTTCTCTTACGAATACAAAAGTATTGGTGGCTAATGAGTTAACTGAAAAATCAGAATATGCAGGAAAGTCACTAATAGTTCATAACAACATTGCATGCATAATGAAATTTTGCTTAGAGTAAGCATCATATTTTACAACCCTGTTCTCCCAAAGATCCTTCAATTCTTCAATTAAAGGTTAAAGATATACATCAAGATTTCTTCCAAGACTCGTGGGTCTAGGAGTGAGTAAAGATAAATGAAAGAATGTGATTTCACTCATCTCCAAGGGGGTAAATGGTAAGCAATGAGAACTACATGCCAAATACTTTGTTGTGAACTATCAAAAGGTTGAAACCCATGACAAGCTAATCCAAGTCTTACATTACGTGCATCACTAGAAAATGACTCATACTCCTCATTAAATGAATTCCAAGCAACAGAATCTGCTGGATGACTCATTACCTCCCCGTCCACCCTTTCATCCTTATGCCATCGCATATCCTTGGTTGTCTTTCTACAAATATAACATTTGTAACCTAAATTTTAACGGGAAGTATCGTAACAGCTTACATGGCACTTTGGTTCCCTTAGTACGCCCTTTATCGATATTTTTATATCTAGGTAAATCACAAGTAGGACATTTATCTAATTGTGCATTTTCTTTCCAGTAAAGAATACAATCGTTTTCACATGCATCAATTCTCACACACTCAAGACCCAAATCTGATATCAGTTTCTTTGCCTCATAATAACAATCGAGAAGGTTAGTTTTCCAAGCTTGACATTGCAATCTCAGCAAATTATCGAAAGAAATATCACTCCAATTACCTAGAACCTTTAAATTAAACAATTTAACAATATAAGAGAGCTTTGATATTGTTGTGCCATTAACAATTAGTGGCTCTTGATATTCGAACAATCGTGTGGGGTGGCCGGTATATATCCGGTCGAGCTTGGTGGTGTGGGCTGATCTTTTGGGTCATCTCCATCTTTGGACATGTTTGATGGATTATGTGGTGGGGCTTCTTATGCAAGGAAGAAGCATACAATGTGGGCTGGAGACAAGCAGGAAGACGCACGAAAACAGAAGGTGGAAGAAGAAAGCAATGTGGTGAGCACACACGTCCAAGGAAAAAAGGAAGAGAAAAAAACTACTTGTCGTACCTCAAAGTTCTCCATTTGCGGTATCTCTTGGTGGAAGGCTTTCAAATATTCGATCATAGTACATTACACCAAAATGACCAATTAACAGCACCTCATTGATAGCGTTTATTAAAAAACGATGTTATTAATATCATCCATGCCTAATTGATAGCGTTTATAAAAAAACGTTGTCCTTATTAACAAATAATAACACCTGAATATCACAAAAACACTTGATAATACAGCGTTTATTAATAAAGTGCTGCCAAAACATCCCCAAATTCTTTATTGAAAAAAAAAGAAAGAACAACTTATGGTTTTCCCACTTACCCACGAAATATTGCAGTTGTTTGTTCCCATTTGGTTTTTATCAACTAAAATATTCATTACCAATCCCTCAATCCCAATTACAACGAATCCCTAATTTCAACAACCCAAACATTTTCGAGCGAGTTCGTTGAATTCGAAATTCGTTCAAGTTCCTTTCAATCCGAAAGTTACTAAGGTCATTTGCGATTTGGATTCATTTGTGATAACACATTATCGACGGTTGTGATGAATCAGTCTGGCCTACTTCTTCTTCTTAATTTATGATGAAATCTAATGTGTATTATCGAATTTAAAGTGAGTATGCATGTCTTTTTAATTTTCAATTTAATTGCAGTTTACAGGTTTATCAATTGTGATTTGTAAGTTTTCATGTGTGAATTACGGTTTATTTAAGATATGCTGGTTTATTTCTATTGAATTTGATGTTTCCCCCAATAGTGATTCTGACAAGTTTTATTCGATAATTTTATCTGAAGATATGACTTGATTAGTGAACTTTTATCGATCTTTTAGGTTTTAAGGATGGCTTCCAAGAGAATTTTGAAGAATCCCAAGGATAAACAGAAAGATCATGCATCTACTTCCTGAATGTCGGTATAATTTGATGTTAATCTTGTTGAATTGCGTTATATTGATATTTGAATTAGATTATGAATTTATATACATCCTTTATTTGATTCAATTTTTAATTCATCCTTTGTTTGATTGCTGAGGATTTTGGGATGTATAATGACTAAATTTATAATCTTTACTTGTTCCATATACTTTTCTGGTGTTCTCCACCTTAAGGTTTAGTCAGGTTGTATAGGCTTCTCTTCTCTCCCCATTTACACTTGTGAATCTAAGTTAATTAGGTGATAACGCCGACAAGATTCCTAGGTAGGTGGCAAAATACGAGGATGGCTTATGGCTAGGGTGTGATGGATATAATGAATTAGTGATGAAAGGATGTCTGTGTGGTATTCTAAATTTGGTGACATGCATCTGACTCCCTTGTATTTTCTCCTATGGATTATGGAAAACCTGACTGAAGAAGTTCCTTCGTGTTGTTGTCCTTCCAGTTTTAAGTTTCTTGAAACAGTTTAATGCAGTGTTGGTTATAAGATCTTACACATTCTAATAGACTTTGTCTGATTGCAGTCAAAATGCCAGAGCTGTTAGCCTATGTAAATATTGAAGAGGAGACAATGACTCGCTTGCAGCAAAACATACTTGATTTTCTTAGGTATGGTATCCTGGCTAAAACTACTACCTTATTACACCATGTTATATTTATTGGGGTTTGTGTTCAGATATTTAATTTGCAAAAGAACCAAAATACCTTCTTTCTCTCTACCTATGATGGCCCTAGAGTTACAAAAGCAACGACTAAGGGTAAAGAAAATTGAGGCCACCCTATTGGTTTGGTGCTCTTAGGTTTGGTGCTCATCCTAAGTGGAAGATCAGGAGCACAAAGAGTTTCTTTAACCTTGCGAATTAAGTATAACACGCCTGCATTGTCATGCAGTGTACCAATTTCATAAACTCTCTTGTGTACTACATGAAATGTAGATCAACTCGTATTTTTCGTTTAGAGAGGTTGGGTGGTTTGGTTTTGGTGTAGCTTTAATGTTATTAACTAGTGTACCACCATCAGCTGCTCTGAAAATTGCATCTAATGTTTAAAATTGAATCTGATGGTTTCCAATATATACAGACTATCCTGATGGTGTATCACCATCTGACTTCTTTGAGTGATGT